>NC_064622.1:36326645-36629676 GCF_023898315.1 Schistocerca nitens
CGTCGTTGGAGAACGAACATTATACCATCGGAGAGACCTGATCACCCAAAGACGTCACAAAAACCTTGACAGTATTACGACCTTGCAGAATAATAGTGGGGCCCGTGGAATATCGCGATATGATTGCCTGAGTCATTACCGAAACTGCGCCGTATTTCACTTTTGGGATGTAAACTCGGCCAGAAGTCAGTAACAGTGTGAAACAAGACTCATCTGACCAAATGACATTCTTCCATAGCTCCATAGTCCAGATTATATGGAAACATGTTTTCCTATTACGGTCATTTGCATCACTCGCGAAGATTTTTGTAATTCCAGCTCGCCGTGCTCTTTCTAGCCTATGGAGCTCCATTGGTGTTGGTTTGGTGCTGACAGGGATGACGACTGCTACATTGAGTTCTGCAGAGAGTTTTGCAGCTATCGACCTCTTACTTTACGTATCAATCCTCTTCAATGACGGTCACTCACTATCATTCATTCAGTACACAATTTCTTACGCTCTGTGACATTGATGATGATTTCATTCTTGCCCTGTATGCGGTACAAGTCATCGATACGCTCCCTCTTAGAATACCACACACTTCGGCTAACCTCCATACAAGCCACAACAGTTTAACCACGACTGACAATTAAAACATATTGATAACATTTCACAGGTCCAGTCCGTGGTCACGTACAACGTACAACCTGCAGGTTTGGCAAGTATCTTTCTTTACGTTCAAGAATGCAGTGTTTCCATGTTTTTGTCCACCCCCTGTAACTGTTATAGTTGACGGAACACATTAATTGTTAAACGGCAATAATGAGAAAATAGGTTAAAAATTCACGATGATTGTTAACCTGTTGCGTTCCTTCCTTTCGTGTTGAGAATTCATTTCCCGATCTGAATCGTAGCTTTTCACTGTACTGCCGTCGATTCACATCACGTGAACCCCCTCCCCTCCCCCCCCCCCCCTCCGCGTTTTGTGTAGACCTGCAGCGAGAGTCTGATGTGAGAAGACTTGCTTGGCTGCTGTCTCGAGATTTTACACTGCCTATTAGGGCCAGCCGTTCGCCAGAAGCGTCCATTCAGCATGTTGCACTGATAGCTACCCAGAGTCCACCGATAAAAGTCCATAAGATGAAACTTTTATTTATTTATTTTTGAAAAACCATATATGACATAATATGTCGCAGGAAGATTTTCGACACAGTTTCGCGCTGTTGCCTAATGAAAAAATGTGAGCTTACTGAATATATACCTCTGTTTCACGCGAGTGTGGCGGAATGTACTGCTATTACTATTGTCTTGCCCTCCCTTCCGTGTTGTATTCGCGAATAGAACTTGGGAACAATGACCATGACAAATCTGGCCATGTGCTCTAATTCCTCCGATTTTCTTGTCGTCGTCGTTTCGGGAGACGCATGTGGGAGTAAGTCATATATAGCCGGATTCTTCCGGAAAGTATACTCTGTTGATTTCAATAGTAAACCTATTCGTGATGCATAATGGCATTTCTGTAGCGGCTATCAGTGGAATTTGTTGAACACCTTTGTAAGTCTTTCTCGCCGAGTAAACGATTTAGAGACGAAACACGATGTTCTTCGTTTTGTATTTTAATGCTTATGTAAATATATTTAAACGAAAGCGCAGTTTTAATTTAATGTCTACCTTTATCGTTGGTCAGTGGCCTCATTGTTTGCATAAAGCTATTTGGGAAGCGGCGATTTAAATAAGTCGCGCAGCGTCGCCCTTTGTCTCCTTCTGTGACGCTACAACGCAGTCCTTGCTATGAATTTTTTCGCTTACTTAACACATGAAACTGTTGCTATACGATGTATTGTCTATTGTAAACATGTATCGTAAATACTATGTTTAAATTATGTGATGTTTAACACTGGCAAGTCAGGGCATATTTAGTTAACGTTGAAGTCAGAGAGACGCCTCTGGGCTCGGGAGCGCACCAGCGGGTAGTAGTAGCAGTGACGCCGTACTCCGAGTAAGAAGTACAGTCGAGTGCTGCTGGTCCTAGCTGTGTTACATATAACGGCTAGTGTGTGGATCTAAGTACGACGGGAAAGTAATGGTCGGCATATCTGGAAGCATGGCCGGGCAAGTTGTTATGGATTAATGGGCACAGTGCTGAAGAAACGAGGGCTTAAATATGAAACGCACTGTGGGCCCAAGTCGCAACAGTAAAAGCCCGCTGCCACATTGTGTCGACGCCGTGGAGTTCCGTCGATCCACCGACAACGAGGGAAGTAAGATCGACGTAATTCTCGTACGATAAAATTGTAGAAGGCTTGCCAGTGACTGTGCTTTTCTCTGAAGTTGAACAATTAATAACAAGAACTTTATAATCGAAGTGTTGCAGTTACATTCCACACGACAATAATACCAAATAGGTTCCTTCCGACCCTTACCTTATTGAACCGAGTGTGTCACTCCATTATCAAGAGAAAATATGTTAATTATCAAATTATTTGCATGGACGGTGAAGAGTAAATTTCAGACTGGTTATCGTAGTTAATTGTTGCACTTAATAAGTTTACGCCAATCGTAGTAGTTTAATAATAGACTAAAGTAATAAATTTGATTATTAAGATTTATTTAAATGCATATTCAGCTGGAGTTAGTTCAAGGATATTTCATCAAACTATAAAGCTTATTCCACCTGAAAATCCCCCAATTAATGAATTATTATCATTCAAAACATTTGTTGCTGTTGTGGTCTTCAGTCCTGAGACTGGTTTGATGCAGCTCTCCATGCTACTCTATCCTGTGCAAGCTTCTTCATCTCCCAGTACCTACTGCACCATACATCCTTCTGAATCAGCTTAGTGTATTCATTTCTTGGTCTCCCTCTACGAGTTTTTTCGACCACACTCTCCTCCAATACTTTAGAAAGCTTCTATTCTCTTCTTGTCCAAACTATTTATCGTCCATGTTTCACTTCCATACATGGCTACACTCCACACAAATACTTTCAGAAACGACTTCCTGGCACTTAAATATATGCTCGATGTTAACAAATTTCTCTTCTTCAGAAACGCTTTCCTTGCCATTGCCAGTCTACATTTTATATCCTCTCTACTTCGACCATCATCAGTTATTTTGCTCCCCAAATAGCAAAACTCCTTTACTACTTTAAGTGTCTCATTTCCTAATCTAATTCCCTCAGCATCACCCGACTTAATTCGACTACATTCCATTATCCTTGTTTTGCGTTTATTGTTCAAAACATAGTTAATCAATTATTGCCAATATATTTCATTATCAGTAGAGTAAACTGTGCAAAGTACCTAATTTTAAAGACTGAATGACAGTCCATTATTCAAAATCTCCATAGATAATTATCTGTGTTGTCAGCATTGCACTTAGCTGACAAATTGTGAACAAAATAATTATCAAAATACTAGTTGAAAGTTAATCATTAATGTTTAAGTGTGGTTACATTGTTATGACATTGTTTTACATGACTATTGAGCCTGACACAGCACTTACGTAAATGTTCCCGTTCCACCAGCTTTGCTACAAACAGGTAAACTTTATTTTTGACACAATTATTCACGTACTTAACAGAATTGTCGCTCATCAGTTGAGCTGGAGACCGATATTTTGATTGCTTTTACAACTTAATCATTTCTTTCCACAAAATTTCCACTGGCAAAATTTATTTCCACATTATTTCCGTTATTTCATGTACCGATCGTTGTTGTTGTGGTCTTGAGTCCTGAGACTGGTTTGATGCAGCTCTCCATGCTACTTACCGATCGTTATAGAATGAAATTACTCATTCAATAACGATCAAGTTATAACGCCTCCTGTTTCCGGCGGAATAATCATTATACGTCGGACTCGGATGCCTTATCCCGACACGGGTCAAAATTGATAAATCACGGTCATTGTCAACTTGTAATTTCGAAAATCCCGGGAAGCAAGTGGGTGTTATACTTTGGCTACCCTCCATACATGCCACAACAGTTTAACCACGACTGACAATTAAAACATATTGATAACATTGCACAGGTCCAGTCCGCGGTCACGTACAACGTGCAACCTGCAGGTTTGTCAAATATCTTTCTTTATGTTCAAGAATGCAGTGTTTCCATATTTTTGTCCACCCCCTGTAACTGTTACAGAAGACGGAACACATTGATTGTTAAACGGCAATCATGAGAAAATAGCTTAAAAATTCACGATGATTGTTAAACCGTAGCGTTCCTTCCTTTCGTACCGTGAATTCATTTCCCGATCTGAATCGCAACTTTTCATTGCACTGCCGTCGGTTTACATCACGTGCCCCCCCCCCTCCCCCCTCCCGCCCTCAACCTTTTGTGAAGACCTGCAGCGATAGAGTCTGATTTGAGAAGACTTGCTTGGCTGCTGTCTCGAGATTTTACACTGCCTATTAGGGCCAGCCGTCCGCCAGATGCGTCCATTCAGCATGTTGCACCGATAGCTACCCAGAGTCCACCGATAAAACTACGTAAGATGAAACTTTTATCTATTTATTTCTGAAATCCATATATACCTGAGTCGAAACAAGGCCCCGGGAGTAGACAACATTCCATTAGAACTACTGACGGCCTTGGGAGAGCCAGTCCTGACGAAATTCTACCATCTGGTCAGCAAGATGTACGAGACAGGCGAAATACCCTCAGACTTCAAGAAGAATATAACAATTAACAATCCCAAAGAAAGCAGGTGTTGACAAATGTGAAAATTACCGAACAATCAGTTTAATAAGTCACGGCTACAAAATACTAACGCGAATTCTTTACAGACGAATGGAAAAACTGGTAGAAGCCGACCTCAGGGAACATCAGTTCGGATTCCGTAGAAATACTGGAACACATGAGGCAATACTAACCCTACGACTTATCTTAGAAGAAAGATTAAGGAAAGGCAAACCTACGTTTCTAGCATTTGTAGACTTAGAGAAAGCTTTTGACAATGTTGACTGGAATACTCTCTTTCAAATTATGAAGGTGGCAGGGGTAAAATACAGGGAGCGGAAGGCTATTTACAATTTGTACAGAAACCAGATGGCAGTTATAAGAGTCGAGGGGCATGAAAGGGAAGCAGTGGTTGGGAAGGGAGTGATACAGGGTTGTAGCCTCTCCCCGATGTTATTCAATCTGCATATTGAGCAAGAAGTGAAGGAAACAAAAGAAAAATTCGGAGTAGGTATCAAAATCCATGGAGAAGAAATAAAAACTTTGAGGTTCGCCGATGACATTGTAATTCTGTCAGAGAGAGCAAAGAGCAATTGAACGGAATGGATAGTGTCTTGAAAGGAGAATATAAGATGAACATCAACAAAAGCAAAACTAGGATAATGGAATGTAGTCGAATTAAGTCGGGTGATTCTGAGGGAATTAGATTAGGAAATGAGACACTTAAAGTAGTAAAAGAGTTTTGCTATTTGGGGAGCAAAATAACTGATGATGGTCGAAGTAGAGAGGATACAAAATGTGGATTGGCAATAGCAAGGAAAGCGTTTCTGAAGAAGAGAAATTTGTTAACATCGAGTATAGATTTAAGTGTCAGGAAGTCGTTTCTGAAAGTATTTGTATGGAGTGTAGCCATGTATGGAAGTGAACATGGTCGATAAATAGTTTAGACAAGAAGAGAATAGAAGCTTTCGAAATGTGATGCTACAGAATAATGCTGAAGATTAGATGGGTAGATCACATAATTAATGAGGAGGTATTGAACAGCACTGCAGAGGAGAGAAATTGGGGCACAACTTGACTAGAAGAAGGGATGGGTTGGTAGGACATGTTCTGAGGCATCAAGGGATCACCAATTTAGCATTGGACGGTAGCGTGGAGGTAGAGTGGAGTATATTTAGGCCGTCAGAGACCGAATGGTTCAAATGGCTCTAAGCACCATGGGACTTAACATATGCGGTCATCAGTCCCCTAGACTTGTTGTTGTTGTTGAGGTCTTCAGTCCTGAAACTGGTTTGATGCAGCTCTCCATGCTACTCTATCCTATGCAAGCATCTTCATCTCCCAGTACCTACTGCAACCTACATCCTTCTGAATCTGCTAAGTGTATTCATCTCTTGGTCTCCCTCTACGGTTTTTACCCTCCATGCTGCCCTCCAATACTAAATTAGTGATCCCTTGATGCCTCAGAACATCTCCTATCAACCGATGCCTTCTTCTAGTCAAGTTGTGCCACAAACTCATCTTCGCCCCAATTCTATTCAATACCTTCTCATTAGTTATGTGATTTCGAAAGCTTCTATTCTCTTCTTGTCCAAACTATTTATCGTCCATGTTTCACTTCCATACATGGCTACCCTCCATACAATTACTTTCGGAAACGACTTCCTGACACTTAAATCTATACTCGATGTTAACAAATTTCTCTTCTTCAGAAACGCTTCCCTTTCCATTGCCAGTCTACATTTTGTATCCTCTCTACTTCGACCATCATCAGTTATTTTGCTCCCCAAATAGCAAAACTCCTTTACTACTTTGTCTCATTTCCTAATCTAATTCCCTCAGCATCACCCGACTTAATTCGACTACATCCCATTATCCTCGTTTTGCTTTTGTTGATGTTCATCTTATATCCTCCTTTCAAGACACTGTCCATTCCGTTCAACTGCTCTTCCAAGTCCTTTGCTGTCTCCGACAGAATTACAATGTCATCGGCGGACCTCAGTTTTTATTTCTTCTCCATGGATTTTAATTCCTACTCCGAATTTTTCTTTTGTTTCCTTTACTGCTTGCTCAGTATACAGATGGAATAACATTGGGGAGAGGCTACAACCCTGTCTCACTCCCTTCCCAACCACTGCTTCCCTTTCGTGCCCCTCGACTCTTGTAACTGCCACCTGGTTTCTGTTCAAATTGTAAATAGCCTTTCGCTCCCTGTATTTTACCCCTGCAACCTTCAGAATTTGAAAGAGAGTACTCCAGTCAACATTGTCAAAAGCTTTCTCTAAGTCTACAAATGCTAGAAACGTAGGTTTGCCTTTCCTTAATCTATCTTCTAAGATAAGTCGTAGGGTCAGTATTGCCTCACGTGTTCCAGTATTTCTACGGAATCCAAACTGATCTTCCCCGAGGTCGGCTTCTACCAGATTTTCCATTCGTCTGTAAAGAATTCGCGTTAGTGTTTTGCAGCCGTGACTTATTAAACTGATAGTTCGGTAATTTTCACATCTGTCAACACCTGCTTTCTTTGGGATTGGAATTATTCCCCTAGACGTAGAACTACTTAAACCTAACTAACCTAAGGACATCCCACGCACCCATGCCCGAGGCAGGATTCGAACCTGCGACCGTAGCAGCAGCGCGGTTCCGGACTGAAGCGCCTAGAACCGCTCGGCTAGAGCGGCCGGCCGTCAGAGTTCATAGTACATAAACGTGACGTGATGGGCAACAAAGGAAGCCCCTTTAGCCAATATGTAAATGATGCCGTACGTAGAGTATGATGTTAAAATCTTCCATCGATGGTGGAAAAGGTAGGATATGAGTGTGTCGACAGTTATATGCGAAAATCGAACTGATACCTCTGACAGTAGAATACGGGTACCGATACTGCCGTTGCTAAGATTATAGGGTAGGAAAATTTCAAAGGTGGTAGTATGGAACAAAATAAGTAAACAAGTCCAGTAGATGTATACATTAAGGGCATGAGCACTTGTTCATCATCGCTTCTGTGAAACACATTTCTTCTATGAACAAGTGCTCATAACTCTTAAGGTATGCATGTTAGGGCACATGTTCACTAAACTTGTTTTTACTGTTTTGGTGCCTACTGCCACCTCTCAAAGTTGCCAACCGTACAAGCAAGCCTAGCAACAACAGAACCGATCGTGTTACATCACATAGCACCGTCAGAGGAAACCGAACGATTTTCGCTTATAACTTAGACTCGGTGGTTCCCGACCAGAGTCCGTTACCTCAGATTGATACATTTACCCTTCTTCATCGTCCCTGAAAGTTTACAAGATCATCATGTAATGATCTTTCACGTAGGAATGTCGCAGCTCCGGAAAAATGTAGCGAAATGCAGGAAGACTGACGTAAATGAACTCAACTTGTTGAATATATGTAGTTGAAAGATCCACTATTAATCCGTTACATTTTAGACTACAAAGCATTAGAAAAAGCGGCCCGGCCACAGTTGTACGAAAGGTTGTTTCATTGGCTGAAATTCAGTGGATGAATCCTACAGATATTCACTCGAGAAGAAGGCGCCTTACAAAAAGCTCGCTTTATTGTTCCTTGAATACTGTCGAAGTAGTGATAGTGAGTTTGAGACCCATAACAGGTAGCATTAATAACAGAGATAGATAAAAAGGAAAAGAATGAACAGCTGCGCGTTTCGCAACGAGGAGGGTCGGAATTACGCAACGTAGCGCGACTCCGATGTCGGTATGTAAGCACCGAGAGGCAGGCAAGGGTTTAGTATGGCATTTGTGTCTTTTCCTTGTGCGTATGGTAAATGCGTAAAGGTGATCTATGTGATCTACGTCGACGTTATTAGCAGATGAGTCCAAACAGGACTAAGTTGCTGTTATTCTTTTCTTGGCCGACGAACACCGGTAGACATCCATCAGAAATGAAGAACGTGTATGGGGCACCATGTCTGTCGAAAACCAACATGGTGGAATAGAGCGCCACGTTCAAGCTAAAGAAGGTCCGGATATCGCAAATGACGTATAGCAGGAGGTAGGTCAACTTAAGACGCAGACACTACATCACCGTCGTATACACTACTGGCCATTAAAATCGCTACACCACGAAGATGACGTGCTACAGACGCGAAATTTAACCGACAGGAAGAAGACGTTGTGATATGCAAATGATTAGCTTTTCAGAGCATTCACACAAGGTTGGCGCCGGTTACCACACCTACAAGGTGCTGACATGAGGAAAGTTTCCTACCGATTTCTCATACACAAACAGCAGTTGACCGGCTTTGCTTGGTGAAACGTAGTTGTGATGCCTCATGTAAGGAGGAGAAATGCGTACCATCAGGTTTCCGACTTCGATAAAGGTCGGATTGTAGCCTATCGCGATTGCGGTTTATCGTCTCGCGACATTGCTGCTCGCGTTGGTCGAGATCCAATGACTCTTAGCAGGATATTGAATCGGTGGGTTAAGGAGAGTAATACGGAACGCCGTGCTGGATCCCGACGGCCTCATATCACTAACAGTCGAGATGGCAGGCATCTTATCCGCATGTCTATAACGGATGGTGCAGCCACGTCTCGATCCCTGAGTCACAGATGGAGACGTTTGCAAGACAACAACCGTCTGCACGAAGAGTTCGACGACGTTTGCAGCAGCATGGACTATCAGCTCGGAGACCATGGCTGCGTTTACCCTTGACGCCGCATCACAGACAGGATCGCCTGTGATGGTGTACTCAACGACGAACCTGGGTGCACGAATGGCAAAACGTCATTTTTTCGGATGAATCCACGTTCTGTTTACAACATCATGATGGTCGCATCCGTGTTTGGCGACATCGCAGTGAACGCACATTAGAAGCGTGTATTCGTCATCGCCATACTGGCGTATCACCTAGCGTGATGGTATGGGGTGCCATGGTTACACGTCTCGGTCACCTCTTGTTCGCATTGACGGCACTTTGAACAGTGGACGTTACATTTCCGATATGCTACGACCCGTGGCTCTACCCTTCATTAGTTCCCTACGAAACCCTACATTTCAGCAGGATAATTCACGACCGCATGTTGCAGTTCCTGTACAGGCCTTTCTGGATACAGAAAATGTTCGACTGCTGCCCTGGCCAGCACATTCTCCAGAACTCTCACCAACTGAAAACGTCTGGTCAATGGTGGCCGAGCAACTGGCTCGTCACAATACGCCAGTCACTACTCTTGATGATCTGTGGTATCGTGTTGGAGCTGCATGGGCAGCTGTACCTGTACACGCCATCCAAGCGCTATTTGACTCAATACCTAGGCGTATCTAGGCCGTTATTACGGCCAGATGTGGTTGTTCTGGGTACTGATTTCTATGCACCCAAATTGCGTGAAAACGTAATCACATGTCAGTTGTAGTATAATAATTTGTCCAACGAATACGCAATAATCATCTGCATTTCTTCTTGGTGTAGCAATTTTAATGGCCAGTAGTGTAGTCTCTCCCCATCCAATTATCACGCCTTCCGTCACTTAAAAGTAGACCTCTACGTGTTGACGAACCTGTCGACAAGGATGCCCAGCAGGACTTCTTCCCGCAACAGGAGACTTGTTTTTCCAAATGGATGTCTTCAACCTGGTGGGTCGGTGGTATTATTGTCCCACTGATAACGTAGATTCTGGGCAGTATGGACTTCGAACGGAAACATTTTATCGTTCTTTTTATCACAGAGATGCTCATCGAACTCTGGAAACAGATAAACTTCAATGAAGGCGTTTCATGGAAAAATCAATACAAAAAGGTCTCATTCCAAGTGAACGCCAGTCTACTTGGGGACCAATTCGTTGAGATTCCATGCCTTGCCCATCCTGTGACACGTGAATCAGCAAACGGATTCCTTTAATAAACATAACATGACAGTTACGTCTAATTAAATTGTTACTCAGTGTACTGCGTCACGAAAACTTGTTTTCGTGATTCTTGCAGACAGTACGCTAAAGATTTTAGTAACTACATGTAATTGAACATTAATCTTCCTTATGAACAACTGCTTTGCTCAAATCTTGCGTTTACAGTTTAAGTCGACTACACTGACTTATTACTGATAACGTACTTCTTTCTGTAGATCAAAACTGAAGAAACTGAAAACATGTAGGAAATTAAGGAGATGGGATCTGGATGAGTTGAAAGAACCAGAATTTATTGAGAGTTTCAAAGGGAACATTAGGAAACGATTGACTACAGCAGGCGAAAGGAATTCGGTAGAAAATGAATGCGTAGCTTTGACAGATGGAACAGTGAAGGCAGCAGAAGATCAACTAGGTACGAGGCCCATTCGGAAAGTAAAGTCCGATCCGGCGCGAAAAGGAAACCACAGTGACAACCTGACGACACTTTGCACAGATGTGTTGGGCAGTATGTCTAGTACGACCGTCGATCGCGTCTCGTCTCTCTTTACAGTTCTGAGCGCACGGTGAGTACGTAAAGATGCCTAGATAAAAAGTATATACCGCCAAGTATGAGGGCCTGTGAGAGATTTCGCCTGATGTCACGCAGCCCAGACAACATAGCTGTAATGCGTATCCTTCTTCATGACAATTCTTTGCAGCACACTGCAGGGGCAGTGGGGACGCTCCCGCTTCGTTTTCGGTGGGAAGTGTCTGCTCACTCACCATACAGCCCGGACGTGGCCCACTCTTATTTTCAGCTCTGATCAGATGAACATTTTGACACAGACAATGAACTGTAGACCAGCTTAGAGAATCGGTGGAAAGTACAGGCCGCTGACTTCTATGACGATGGTATTGGAAAGTTGGTACAATGCTACGACAAGTGTCTAGGTCGGAACGGCGACAATGTTGAGAAGTAGCTGGAAGGTGTAGCTAATAAAACATTGGCCGTTGCTAATAAAATATTTTTGACTTTCACAGAGGTTTCCATTACGCGACCGATCAGACCTTACGTTCCGAACAGCCCTCGTAAAAAGACAAGGCCTAGCGGAAATCTTTGGATATCACAGGAGATACTGAATTTAATTGATGAGAGGAGAAAATTTAAAATACAAATACAGCAAATGAAGCAGGCATAAGGGGATAAAAACGTCTAAAAATGACATTGACATGAAGCGCAAAAAGGTAAAGCAAGAGGACAGATGTAAGGATATAAAAGTATATATAACTAGGAGAAAGATTCCGCCAACAGGAAAATTAAAGAGCCGTTTGGAGGAAAGAAAAGCAGCTGTATTAGTATAAAGAGCTCATATGGAAAAACAGTACTATCCAAAGAAGGGCAAGCTGAAAGGTGGAAGATGGAAGGAGCATACAGAGGGTCTGTAGAAGGAAAATGAACTTGAAGGCAATATTATAGGAAGGGAATGGGATACAGATGAAGATGAGAAGGGAGATATGACATTGCATGATGATTCCGAGAGAGCAGAAAGACCTAAGCCAATAGAAGGCCCCTGACTATACAAAATTTGCTCTGAACTACTGCAATCCTTGGGTCAGCCTGCCATAACACATGTATTATACCTTTTGCGCAAGAGATAAGAGACAGGCGGAATATCTGAGACATAAAGGAGAATTTCAAAGAAAACAGATGCAGAAGAAAATGAGTATTACCGAAGTATCGGTTTAATAAGTCATCGTCGGAAAATACTAAGACGAATAATTTACAGAAGAATGGGAAAGTGATAGAAGCTAACTTCGGGGAAGATCAGGTTGTACTCTGCATAAATATAGGAACACGCGAAGAAATACTGATTTCTCATAGAAGACAGACTAAGGAAATGCAAACAGGTTTTTATAGCATTTATAGATGAGGAGAAAGCTTTAGACAATGTCGACTGAAATACAATCTTCGTAATTCTGTAGGTATAATAGGTAAAATAAAGGGAGAGAGAGGTTATACAGTACAGAAACCAGACGGCAGTTATAAGAGCCGAGGGGCATAGAACGGAGGCAGTGGTTGGGATGGGAGTTGGACAGGTTTGTAGCCTTTACCCGAAACTTTTCAATGTGTGCATTGAGAAAGCAGTAAAGGGAGTCAAAAAATTTTGGAGATGTAATCAAAGTTCAGGGAGAAAAAATAAAAAAAATTTCAGGTTTGTCGATGACATTTTAATTCTGTCAGAGACAGCAAATAAATTGGAAGAGAAGTGGAAGGGATAGACCATATATTGAAAGGATGATATACGATGAATATTAACAAAAGAAAAACGAGAGTAATTAAATGTAACAGAATGGAATCAGACCATGCTGAGGGAATTAGATTAGGAAACGAGACACTGAAAGTAGTAGATGAGTTCCGGTATTTGGACAGCGAAATGACTGATGATGGCCAAAGTAGAGAGGATTTAAAATGTAGACTGGCAATGGCATGAAAATCGTTTCTAAAGAAGAGAAATTTATTACCTTCGAATAAAGTTTAAAGCATTAGGAAAGATTTTGTCCGGTGTGTAGTCTTGTGTGGAAGTGAAACGTGGTCGATGAACAGTTCAGACAAAAAAGAATGGAATGTTTTGAAACGTGGTACTACAGAAGAATGCTGAAGATTAGATGGGAAGATCATGTAACTAGTGACGGGGTACTAAAAGAGAGTTGGTGAGAAAGGAAAAGTTGTGGCATAACTTTACTGAAAGAAGGTATCGGTTGAGAGCATACATTCTGAGACATCATGGGATCACTATTGTAGGGAAGTGTGGTGATAGGGGGGCGCCAAACTTGTAGGAGGAGATCAAGAGATGAATACAACAAGCAACAACACACACTGTGTGTGACGATATTTGACAATAAGACGTATCAGTACCACAAATAGCAGATGTAGCGATTGCCTGCTCTTTCGTAAAGAAAGCGTATTGTCTCTGTTGTTAATGTTCGCTTTTCCATGTTCAAATTATCTTTTTCTGATACAAATACTATTCTGAAGAACGATAGCAAAAGAATACTCACCAGTTCAACAACTTTGATTAGAAAAGATGGACTCCTGATAAGATCCGTAACTGCCATTTCTGAAAGAGAAGATATTTAGTTATTAAAGCAACACATTTGTAAATCTGAAGCCTTTTTTTAGTTTTCCTTCTTACTTTTCTCAACAAATTTCAAAAGATCAAGTCTTTAAGTTAGATTGTAATACAGACAGCATATTACATTGTATTAGACAGTGGACATCCTTAAGAGTTGGTTAACTCTTGTGCTAAGATGTCTGCTCAACAGCAGGGCGACTCAAAAAGGGGAGGGCTGTTCATTGCAAGTAACATCGGTATAAGATTAGAGCCCGTTAAACAGTACTACAAAGCCCGCACGTAGGGAAGTCAAACACCATATGGGGCATTTTTTACAGCGACGCCTTCATGACGAGTGTCGATACAGTGTTCTCTTCACAACTGGATTAGTCCATAAAACGTACTAGTGAGAAGCTTGGAACCACGATGAGAAGTCTATTCGAGCTCTTGGTCACCTCAGCTTGCTTTTTGTTCCGTTTAAACTACTATAAGCAGAAGGACGTAATGGTTGTCGAACGCACAGTACCATCTGCGACAGAGAACGTTTCTAATCAGGTCATACTAAAGCCGACGTAAATCCATCTCTGATTGAGTTTATGAAATATCTAAGGTCACCCCATTCTAGATCCACCATGGGGTGAAACAAGATGGGACTTTCCATTTCAGATGTTCTAGTTGTAATGCCACTTCCTCGGACGAGAAATAAAAAGCACAATACCCCAAAGATTTCCCCCCAAGTCCCAAATTCCCAGAAAAGTGAATAAGCGAACGAAGTTCCATTTATCACAATTATTAGGACAATAACAAGTAATTAAATCAGGAATCTAAGACTTGACGATTTCGCAATCTACGAAAGAAAGATTAAATTTCAGTAAAATTAAAATCAAAATCATAAAAAAATCGCAAAATTTGCATAAATTATCATTAGCAAAGTAGAACCAACGATCCCAAAGAATACTCCGTATGAGTAATGACTAAGTATAATTCAATGCATTGTCACTACGTCACGAGAGTTAGCCGAAGCAGGTCATATACTTGAATGCTCATACATGAATAATTGCGATCTGTTATGACGCAGTCATACGATCTTGTGACTAAAATATCACGGCATTAGAATTTGAACGGAGGACTTTTACCTACTAGAATAAAGTGAACTTTTAATTAGATAATTGAACTAAACATTACTTAGACAGTGATTTAGGCAACGAACACTGATAGACAATTTTCATTCATAATAGCCAGTAGTTTATGGAACTTCAGTGATAGGTCCGAAGCATATAATTTAAATCCCCCCAACACCTGGGAAAGTTTTCTTCTCAATACTCGGTTAGGAAGTGACTGATATTGTGCAATAAAACACCCTCTCGTGTCAAGTCGTGCATTTGCGATTTAAAAGTCTATCAAATTTTTGACATGAAACTCCCGAGTAATAATTACGGGCAGCGATAATATTTGACTGTAGCGCTCGGCGCTTGTGTAGAATCCTTGACTCAAATAACAAGCCCACTGTTACAATTTCTTAGATACTTGAAATTACGACCAGCTTGTAGGGAATTTGTTCTGGATCTGACTGTATTGGTTTTATCATTAATATTTCATCATTAATCAGTTAAACATCGATAAGAACGATTAATTACGATTGTTGGTGAAGTAAATATCTCAAGCACGTCGACATTTCGGTTCAGCACTGTTATTTTGTGTAACGTCGTCTTCATAACTTGATAACGATCTCAACACTCTACCGACTGTCGCCGAGTTTTAGCCGAGGCCAAGTACAAATCAAACCAAATCATCAATAATAAGAGGCGTTATATAGTGACATACAAAGGTGATGGCCCCCGGGATACTTTGTACGTGGAAAACATACACACGTTAATTTATAAGCTGCTCCATAACGTTTTGTTTCACCATCATGACTTATTCGTGCTGTTAAATCGTAAATCTCTTTCTCAGAACTCTCTTGACGACATGAAAGTCTACGTATTGACACCTGCGCAACGAATGTTGAAGTAATCCCTCTTGTCAGTGCAGTTTACTAGAGAAGATTGATCCTGCAATCGTGATCGGGGCGGCACGCCTTCTCTACATGAATCACTCTGTTAAGGAGAACTGAAAAGGCATTTCAAGCTGACGCGATGAGTGCCTTGCCGCTGAACGGGAGGATTGTAGGCATAGTGAGGTATCCACCAAATTACTGTGCACCACAGTGTTGTCATTCGGACAGACAACAGACTATCTGAAGACACTGACCAGGGGTCAACACCGCAGATGATAATCGCTACCTAGAAGTTATGGCTTTTACGTACCACTAGGAGAATACAAAAGAACTACACACGACCTTTCTAAACCAACTAGGAAGGCTTTGTGGACCCAGAGAATGTTCAACAGACTGTAAAGAACAAATCTGGACTCTAGGCTTTCTTTACAAAAAACTATGCAGTCCTTGTCCAGAACTTTGATCTGTGAAGAACGTGATCAAGAGAACATTCGGAGGAGGAGGAGGAGGAGGAATTAGTGTTTAACGTCCCGTCGACAACGAGGTCATTAGAGACGGAGCGCAAGCTCGGGTGAGGGAAGCATGGGGAAGGAAGTCGGCCGCGCCCTTTCAAGGGAACCATCCCGGCATTTGCCTGAAGCGATTTAGGGAAATCACGGAAAACCTAAATCAGGATGGCCGGAGACGGGATTGAACCGTCGTCCTCCCGAATGCGAGTCCAGTGTGCTAACCACTGCGCCACCTCGCTCGGTGAGAACATTCGGAATGCAAAGTGTATCAGGAACGTCAGGTTCTCTTCACCGCACATTGCAGAATCTATCTGCCGCCGGACGACAGTTGTAAGAAAGTGTGGGGATGGTCGCATACGAGGGTTGGAACTTTAATGGTGGCAACTATTTACAGCTCGTACAAAATAGATACGTGTTTCAGAGTTTTTCTGACCTTCAAAGTAGTCACCAGCATTGTGTATAACTCCTTATCAGCGATGTGGAAGTCGTAGGATATTCTTAGCAGTGCCAGTTGTGTTGACAGTTCGAGCGGCGCGGTCTATTGGCCGACGAATTTGTAGCAGTTCTGAAGCGAATGTCGTTAAGTGTTTCTTTTAGTTTAGAAATCGAGTTGAACTTACGAGGGCTTAAGTCAGTGGAGTGCAGTAGGTGGTATAGCACTTAGCAGCCTCATCAGGCAAGCAAATCAGTAACAGCTGCACCGTACGTGCTTGACCATTGTGCTGCAAAATGATGGTCAGGTCCTGCAGAAAGTGTCATCACTTTTATCTCTATGGTCCTCATTTTTGGAACGCAACCTACGACCAGCTGAGAGACAGTAGTGATGACACTTTCTGCAGGACCTGACCATCATTTTGCAGGACAATGCTCAAGCACGTACAGTGCAGGCTGTTACTGATTTGTGTGCCTGACGAGGCTGCTAAGTGCTATACCACCTACCGCACTCCCCTGACTTAAGCCCTCGTGAGTACAACTCGATTTCTAAACTGAAGGAAACACTTAACGGCATTCGCTTCAGAACTGCTACAAATTCGTCGGCCAATAGGCCGCGCCGCTCGAAATGTCAACACTACTGGCACTTCTAAGAATATCCTACGACTTCCAAATCGCTGGTAACGGGTTATACACAATACTGGTGACTACTTTGAAGGTCAGTAAAACTTTGGAACACGAATCTATTTCGTACGAGCTATAAATAGTTGCCACTATTAATCTTCCAACCCTCGTACTAATGTGCTACTCAGGTACATAGGAGAGGATTCTACCAGGATTTGGTTAGTCAAGTATGCAAATCGGAAGTCAGTCAGCGCTACGAAAGGGGAATGTGAAGATCGTGCGTTATGGGGCAGAATCCTTTTGTTCAAACCCACAGTCAACGCTTCGGAAATGGCTTCCTTGTTCAGCACACGCGTGCAACTAGGCCTCCTTCTAGACTCCTTCATGCGGCAGACAAGAATGAACGGAACGCAATGTCCTGTCGTACTTGCTGACGTCTGAAACTTGCGGTGCGCCATCACCGAAACTTTCCCTCACACTGGATGATCTAAGGAGTGGAACAAGCTTGAGCGATAACGTCTCGATCATCTTATGGATAGCACGTCAACGAGTATTACAGCACGTTATAGAGTACGAGGTGGGGCAACAGGACTTTGAGTGTTACCCGGTAGCAGATGTTGATTTTGGAGGTGTGCTGTGATGAACACCTTCCATTAGAACCTCATTCTTTGCAATCCTGGAAGCGAGACCCCCTTACTACACACACACACACACACACACACACACAGAGAGAGAGAGAGATAGAGAGAGAGAAAGAGACGTGCACGTGGCACAAACATTTTTTTAGGAGTTTGCTTACATACACCGAGTTGCCAGCATGACTTAGAAGGTGACGTAGTCTCTGTAGAGCGAAAGCTATGTCGGACAAAGAGACGATACCAGTAGAGCTCAATACTCAGTGGAAAAATTGAAACGCAATGCTTATAAAAACCAGCACATACGACATGATTTCCTGTGGTCAACGCCAACACGAAGGCAGGTCGAAGGAGAGACTCCCCCAAACCATGGAGTAGGAGCTTTGCGTGATGAGTGCAACGAAAAAGATCGACAGGGTCCTAGGACGGCATCACACGAGACGTGCGAGCATCCAGTTTTTTTCTTTATTTTTTTATTTTGTTCGAGGGCGTGACTAGAAGTAATGCCACTGAATTCTTTATGTGAAAAGTCTCTGAGCTTTTTAAATAAACCGCAGTTAACATTCTAGATGTTTATTCTCCGTATCCACATATTTCCACCCCTCTGCCGTTGGAGGGCTTTTAACATAGCGGTGGGTAACGTAGCTATATCGGTGTGTCAGAAACAGCGTGCTAGTTTCGAATTCGAAGAGTTTGTTCACACATGAAGAACACTCCCCTCCAGCGCTATAATGCCTAGACACACACGAGCTCAGCAACATCTGCAGTGGTCTGACGCCTTGGATTCACTGCCATCGATCATCCTCAATACAATCCCGACTTGGCTCCATCATCGAGGTATTTGATAGTGACGAAACTGTGCAAGCAGAGGGGATGTTTGGCGGTATCAGTAAATTCGTAGGGAATGTCTTGTTCGTCGGCAGAGTGACTACGTTGAGAAATATTTATGTGGACATGAAGAATAAAGACGTAGATGGTTAGGAAAGTTTGTTCTATTTAAAATGCTTTAAGAGTTTTCGCTTAAAAAATCCAGGGACATGAATTTTCAGCCCGCTGTAATATGTGTTTGTTTGAAATTACACTACTGGCCATTAAAATTGTTACACCACGAAGATGACGTGTACAGGCGCGAAATTTAGCCGACAGGAAGAAGATGCTGTGATTTCCAAATGATTAGCTTTTCAGAGCATTCACACAAGGTTGGCGCCGGTGGCGACTCCTACAACGTGACGACATGAGGAAAGTTTCCAACCGATTTCTCATACACAAACAGCAGTTGATCGGCGTTGCCTGGTGAAACGTTGTTGTGATGACTCGTGTAAGGAGGAGAAATGCGTACCATCACGTTTCTGACTATGATAAAGGTCGCATTGTAGCCTATCGTGATTGCGGTTTATTGTATCGCGACATTGCTGCTCGCGTTGGTGGAGATCCAATGACTCTTAGCAGAATACGGAATCGGTGGGTTCAGGAGGGTAATACGGAACGTCGTGCTGGATCCCAACGGCCTCGTATCACTAGCAGTCGAAATGACAGGCATCTTATTCGCATGTCTGTAACGGATCGTGCAGCCACGTCTCGATCCCTGAGTCAACAGATGGGGACGTTTGCAAGACAACAACCATTTGCACGAACAGTTCGACGACGTTTGCAGCAGCATGGACTATCAGCTCGAAGACCATGGCTGCGGCTTCCCCATGACGCTGCATCACAGACAGGGGCGCCTGCGATAGTGTACTCAACGACGAACGTGGGTGCACGAATGGCAAAACGTCATTTTTTCGGATGAATCCAGGTTCCGTTTACGGCATCATGATGGTCGCATCCGTGTTTGACGACATCGCGGTGAACACACATTGGAAGCGTGTATTCGTCATCGCCATGCTGGCGTATCACCCGGCGTGATGGCATGGGGGCCCGCAACTCGTGGTCGTGCGGTAGCGTTCTCGCTTCCCACCCGGGTTCCCGGGTTCGATTCCCGGCGGGGTCAGGGATTTTCTCTGCCTCGTGATGGCTGGGTGTTGTGTGATGTCCTTAGGTTAGTTAGGTTTAAGTAGTTCTAAGTTCTAGGGGACTGATGACCATAGATGTTGAGTCCCATAGTGCTCAGAGCCATTTGAACCATTTGATGGCATGGGGTGCCATTGGTTACGCGTCTCAGTCACCTCTTGTTCGCAATGGCGGCACTTTGAACAGTGGAAGTTACATGTCAGATGTGTTACGACCCGTGGCTCTACCCTTCATTCGATCCCTGCGAAACCCTACATTTCAGCAGGATAATGCACAACCGCATGTTGCAGGTCCTGTACGGGCCTTTCTGGATACAGAAAATGTTCGATTGCTGTCCTGGCCAGAACATTCTCCAGCTCTCTCACCAATTGGAAACGTCTGGTCAATGGTGGCCGAGCAACTGGCTCGTCACAATACGCCAGTCACTACCCTTGATGAACTGTGGTATCGTGTTGAAGCTGCATGGGCACCTGTACCTGTACACGCCATCCAAGCTCTGTTTGACTCAATGCCCAGGCGTATCAAGGCCGTTATTACGGCCGGAGGTGGTTGTTCTGGGTACTGATTTCTCAGGATCTATGCACCCAAATTGCGTGAAAATGTAATCAAATGTCAGTTCTAGTATAATATATTTGTCCAATGAATACCCGTTTATCATCTGCATTTCTTCTTGGTGTAGCAGTTTTAATGGCCAGTAGTGTAATATTGGTAAAGCTCTGGATGTGTTTCGAAAATTTTAAACCATATTCATGCCACTAAATTTCATCCAGTTGGGGAAATCTACTTGTTGTCTTGATGTACACTTAACTCATAATGTTATATGAATTTTGATGTAACCAAGCTTTGCCCGCTGCCAATACGAGGAGCGTTCAATAAGTAACCCGATTCATTTTTTTTCTCGGCCAACTTGGGTTGAAAAAACGTGGAATTTGTTGTGGGACATCGTACAACATTCCCGCTACAGTCCGTGCGGTTTAATGAAGTTCCGATATGTGGCGGCGCTACATGTAGCGTTCAAAGTGGCATGCGTGACGAAGGTGCGTTCCAAGCAGAGAACTGTAATTGAGTTTCCTTTGGCGGAAATCTAGAGTATAAAAAATATTCGTAGGCGGTTGCATAATGTCTACGAAGGCCTAACAGTGAACAGAAGAACGATGAGTAGTTAGGCGAGGAGTCTGTCAACATCGCAACAAGGTCGCACGAACCTGTCCGATTTCCTGCTTGCCGGCCCGCATCACACTCCTGTGACTGCTGCAGTGCTAGAACGTCCGGACACTCTCATTGTAGATGATCGACGGATGACAATCACCGTTAAAGTCATAGCGATGGGATTCTCAAGGGTTTATTACGTTTGACGTCCAATCCCATTAAGGTAAGGCCGTCGCACTCGAGGGAGATTATGTTGAAAAATAGGGTTTTATAGCCAAAAGAGTGGGGAATAACACGGTATATTGAAATCCTGAATAAAACCAATCTGCTTTCAGAATAAAATGCGTTTCATTGCGTATTGATTACCCCTCGTATTTCCTCTGTAAACGGTTCAGCCATCTTCGGTCCGAGGTGGAAAGAGTCAGAGTAGCTACGGGGACAGTACCGTTATCCTTGAGAGTTAACTATTGCCATTGCCGGGTTCCATACTATGTCAAGTTCAGTCGTGTTGACGATGCTGACTCTGGCAAAATGTGGAATACGGCGGAGTTAACGCTCATAGACAATGGTACTGTTCCCCTGGCGAAATTTTTTTTTTAACAGCATCCTTCACAGAAGGTAAGTGCCGCTTATGTGCTGTTTCTTCCGCAGTTACCTGCCGCGCACTTTACTCGTCCTGCGAGTATGTAAGGTGGGCGACAGTGCTGTTCCGTCAGTCTTAACGGATAGCTCCGAAGATAGCTGAACGATTTACAGTCGAAATATTACCCCCGGACAAAGTTTAATTACAGCTTAAATCCCGTTGTTTTATGAAATCATCGGATTCTAGTGAAATTTTACATGCTTGCGTGAAACAGATTAGATTGCAGAGCTATAATTACATCAAATAAATTCATGAAGGTGGCTTCTAAATGGTAGACGACCTCCAATATTTCGTGTTGGATTATACTTGGACTCAATAATAATTTCAGAGCCGCGTATCACGTACTTCTAAGACTTCCAAAAACAAAAGCTTCTTATGTAAAGAAAGTAATTACACATTTTCCATTTAAATCTGTTGTCCTATTCTTTCTCTTAATCATTTTAACTATTTTTATATACACATCCTTTCATTACTAAGAGAGTTACTAAAATCATGTTACAGAAGTTTAGTAAGGCTAGTTGCCCTAGATGTAACCACAACATATGCCAGAGTCAAACGAAGCTGAACGAATTACCTGGCATACTGCTCTATTGTGAATACGTGTTTATCCAGACCGCTTTCGGTCCTTTACCTTCATCCAGGAGGAACGAAAAACAAAAGCATTCACATGACGTGAGAGTAGCTCCATTATTGCAGCCACAATTATTGCGCCCAACAAAAGCTTTCTGATTGCGTTGTGCACAGTAACTGTGACTGCAATAAGGATGTTATTCTCGTGTTGCGTGGTATATGATATATGAACGCTTTTGTTTTTTGGTTTTTTCTGGATAACGGTCAACCATTGAAACCGATCGGAATAAATACGAATTGACAGTTTAGCAGTATGTCATGGATTTGCTTCAATATATTTCCACTGTTGACTGTCGCCTAAAAAGTATTTTCACCATTTAAATGGTTCAAATGGCTCTGAGCACTATGAGACTTAACTTCTGAGGTCATCAGTCCCCTAGAACTTAGAACTACTTAAACCTAACTAACCTAAGGACATCACACACATCCATGCCCGAGGCAGGATTCGAACCTGCGATCGTAGCGGTAGCGCGGTTCCAGACTGTAGCGCCTAGAACCGCTCGGCCATCTCGGCCGGCTCACCATTTAAAGTACGAAAGCATGAGGAGAAACGATAATTCAGTATCAGTTAGGAAGAGGCCATTTCACGTCTTCTGACTGCTACAAAGAACAAGAAATTGTATAAATGTCGCCAGTGCTTCCGCTTTACAAGTTTTCCGTCACTGTACTGCATGTGTAATTGAAGGGGAATTTTGTAACTGCATCGAGGAGTTTTTGAAAGGGAGAACGAAGCACGTTATCTTGGACGGAAAGTCATCGACAGATGTACAACTGGTCTCAGATGTGCTACAGGGAGTGTGTTGTGTTTCTTGCTGTTCTTGTTGCATATTAACGGTCTTGTAGACGATATTAGTAGTAACCTCAGATTTTTTGCTGAGAATGCAGTTATCTATAACAAGTTGGGGGTTGGGTTGTTTGGGGAAGGAGACCAGACAGTGAGATCATCGGTCTCATCGGGTTAGGGAAGGATGGGGAAGGAAGTCGGCCGTGCCCTTTGAAAGGAACCATCCCGGCATTTGCCTGGAGCGATTTAGGGAAATGACGGAAAACCTAAATCAGGATGGCCGGACGTGGGATAGAACCGGTGTCCTCCCGAATGCGAGTCCAGTGTCTAACCACTGCGCCACCTCGCTCGGTTATCTATAAAAAGTACAGTCTGAAAGAAGCTGCATAAATAGTCAGTCAGATCTTGATAAGATTTAAAGGTGGAGCAAAGATTGGGAACTTTCTTCAAATCTTCAGAAATGTTAGGGGGTAGATTGAAAGTGATGCTTCCGAATTTTTGTGTGTGAAAACTCTAAACGTTATTGACATTCTGCATCTATATTCTTCATGTCTACACATTTCCTTCCAACATAGTCACCCTGTCAATGAACACATTCTTCTCAACAAGGGACTAGTTTCTTGATACCGCCAAACCTCCCCTCTCCTTGTACCGCTTAATCATGATCAAAGTGAAGTCCTCTGTGGTGTTATTTAAGTTCGGGCAAAAGACGAAAATCGGATGAGGCCAAGTGGGGACTGTGTGGAGGATGATCGATGAAGTGAACCCAAGGCGTCGCTTTGTTGCAGATGTTGCGGCGCTTGTGTGTGGTCTGGCATTGTTACGTTGAAGGGGGAGATGCTCCATACGTGGACAAACTCTTCGAATTCGAAATTCAATAACTGCAAGCTGTTTCTCGTGCTCTACATGATTACGTTACACAAAGACATAGTTGCACGCTACAACTCGGAACCTTCCAGCGGCAGAGAGCTGAAAATACGTAGGCATGAATAATACTGTAACAGACGTTTATAACATTTGTTTTACTTAAAAAAAAAACAAAAAAACTTTTATAGCATTCACATGAAGAATTCGGAGGCATTACTTTTCAGCACGTCCCCCTAAAGCTGTGCAGTTCAGGAGACGAAGGAAACGTAGTATACTGTGACTATAAAATCAACGATTCACAGTTGGAATCAGTCAACTCACACGAACACCTGTAAAACTTTGGAGGGATACGAAAAGGTATGATGACATAGACTCAGTGATGGGTAAAGCAGGTGCTAGACTTCGGTTTATTGGTAGACTGGGTAAAATGGATTTAGTCTACAAAAGAGATTGCTTACAAATCACTCGTCCGACCCATCCTAGAATATTGCTCAAGTGTTTGGGATCCGTACCAAATGGGACTGACGTATACAAAGAGAGGCGACACGAATAGTCACAGGTTTGTTTGATCCGTGTGAGATGTCACAGTAATGCTCAAGAAACTGAACCTGCAGGTTATTAAAGATAGATGTAAGCTATCCTGAGAAGCCTACTTACGAAGTTTGAAGAACTTGCTATAAATGACGGCTCTAGGAACATACTACCACCACACCCCCAGCCCCACCAAGTTTCGCTCCGCCACGGATCCTGAGGATAGGATTAGAGTAATTACAACATGCCCGGAGCCATTTAAACAATCATTATTTCCGGGCACCGTACGTGAATCGAAAGGGAAGAAAACCTTACAGCCCGTACAATAGGACGTACTTTCCGCCATACACTAAACAGTGGTTTGCGGAGTATAGACATAGGTGTAGATGTAATACCTCATTAAAAACTAGAATTGAATACGTGTTGTTTGACGGACAAACCAGGACGTAAAGCAGCTTTGAAGGTAATGTTTTTCAGTAAAAGTCTTCGTGGAAGACACTGTTATCTTTGTGCTGATACTCGTCTTGATTTTCCAGGATTAAAGAAACAATATCGTATACGAGTGATAAGCGATAAGCTGCCTTTGCCCGGTCGACGTTCTGCAGCACCGCGACTGCTTACCGAAACAGAAATACAGGGCGTCCAGGAAAGTTTACTTCGATTCTAAACAGGTATTACCGTGTGTCATGCCACATGTCTATAATATTATAATATTGCGTTTTTAACGTCTTAGCAACCTCGTTCAGTTTCTATGACTATGTGTTTCAATTAGTGAATTTGCCTCTGGAAGCACCGCAGTCGATTAAAGCGTAAAATGGTGACAGCAATACATGGAAAAGCACAATGTGTTGTGCGCCTCTCTGAGGCAAAAACTTCAACCACGATGAAAGGATGAGTATTGGATGCATTTCTGTTTTCTAAATAAAAGAAGAAAGGCAGCGGAGGACTATCAACGTCTGTAGAAACTGTTGAGAACATGGCGACAGTGTTTACACGATCAGCATCCATAACAGTGAGTTGGCCATCGCATCAGCTCGATGTACAAAAGACCCAACGTAATGTTTCTACTAGGCGGAGCACCACATCAGTCGACAACACGAGTCAGGGCGTCTTTGGATGAAGAACTGCTGTACTGATGCACTGGGATACCCCTATCCCATGGCCACCAACTTTGTGAGAGTACAGAATATGACGGCCGAGCAATCCTTACAGAGGCACTCAGAAGCCCGGATTCATCACTATCGTCGATCTGACGTGCAACTGGTGATGACAAGGACCATAAAGAGGCGGCTCACAGAAAAAGAGCTCACCTCACGACGCCCCTTTCGCCGGCTACCATTGACCTCCGCACACGAACAAGACCGTCTGCAGCGGTGTCCGGCACTTTCGGCCTGCTATGTCGTTGACCGGAGTGGTACTGTCTTCAGTGATAAGAACAGTCTACATTTGATTCAATTTTCGTTCCACATACCCAAAAATGAGACGATTCTCGTGGGCTTGAAACGTGTCAGAAAGTATAACATAAAAAACATAGAACATCTGAATATAATACTCACTTACCTGGTCATTTGTCAGGAGATGGTAATAATGCGTGACTCCATTTATAAACTGTAAATGCTACTATTTACACAATTAATACATTGTCAGAATCAGACATAGTGAAGCGCTTTTAATAAATATATCAGACACAACATAGCTAATCTTGGCTGAATTCTAAGAGATGTTTTTACTTAAGTTGGTCTAATAGTATCCGTTAAGGAATTCAGCTATAGAGTAGAAGGAGCTGCCTATCAAGAACTCTGTCAAACCCTGTTTGAACCGTGCTTTATGTGAAACCAGCTTTTTAATGGTTGCTGGCAATTTACTGCAAATGTGTGTTCCTGAATATTCGACCATTTTTGGACCAAGGTAAGTGATTTTAGGTCGCATGTGGATTTCTCTTATTCCTAGTACTGGTACTATGTGTTCAGCTATTGGTTGGAAATAGAGACGTATTATTTGCAACTGATTTCGCTAAGAAATAAATATACTGAGAAGCAGTGGTTAAAATACCTAGTTCTTTGAACAGGTTTCTACATAATGTTCTTAAATGCACACCACAAATGAGTCCTTTTACGCGTTTATGAACTTTAAACACTTTTGCTCGGTTTTGACGAGTTACCACAAAATTTGATCCCTTACGACATCATAGAATGAAGGTAAGCAAATATATGTCCTACATCTGTCATTATTCGCATTGAAAATACAGACTTGTTTAGGCGCTTCAGTAATTCAGTGGTGTGCCCTACCCAAATGAATTTATTATCCCAGGTATTAAACACTGTCCACGTCTTCGATCTGCATATCTTCATATGTTGTACACAAGCTGGAAGGGAATCTCTCACAGGTTCTGATCTGGGTCTTTTCACTGTTTAATGACAGTGAATTAGCTTTAAACCATTTGTAATATCAGTGAAAATTTGATTAGCAGCCATTTCTAAATGGGTACTTGTCTTGCTACTTACTGCAATGTTTTCACCATCTGCAAATAAAGCAAACTTAGCATTTGACAACAGACGAGAGGTAATTAATGCACACAAGAAAAAGCAACGGACCCAAGAAGGAACCTTGAGGAACATCACATGTAATTAATTCCCATTCAGATGAAGGCCGATTGCTTACTCTACATGTATTTCGCAACGACTCCCTTTCTTCCTGTTAGGTAAGACTCCAATCATTTCTTGGCACTGCTGGTGACGCCATAATATTGTAACTGACGTAAGAGGACGCTGTGATTCACACAAAGCCTTTTGATAGGATACAGAAAATGCCAGTAGCCGCTAATTTCTTATCTAACGAGTTAAGTAAATTTTCACTATACGTATAAATAGACTTCTCTAACCATAATAAACCCAAAACTGTAACTTGGACGATGTATTATTTGCAGGCAGACGCTTAAGAAGACACATGAACGTAATCTTTTCAAATATTTTTGAAATAGCAGGCAAAAATGAAATTGGTCGATAGTTTGACGGAAACTCTTTGCCCTCCTTTCTTGCAAAGAGGCATAATTTCAGCATATTTTTTCCAGTCTGGAAATGTTCCACTGATAAGATATTGATTACACAAATGACTTGAGACAGAACTGAACTCACCTAGGCACTCTTTGATTAAATTCGCTCAAATCTGTATTGGCCACTGCCCAAACCAATTTGTAAAATTTTTTTGTGGGGAGCATGGGGGCTATGTAAGTAGGCTGTTTAGGTTTTTTTTATTGGTAACGCCACCTCTGTATGAAAATCACTGGCTGTGCTGTGTGCAGTCTGTGGCTGCTTTGCATTGTTGTAATACTCGCCATTGTAGTGTTAGGCAGCTGGCTGTGAACAGCGCGTAGCGTTGCGCAGTTGGAGGTGAGCCGCCAGCAGTGGTGGATGTGGGGAGAGAGATGGCGGAGTTTTGTAATTTGTCATGAACTGCTATATATATGATGATATCAAGGTGAATACATTCTTTGTTCTCTATTAATATCTTTCATTTGCTAACTATCCCTATCAGTAGTTAGTGCCTTCCATAGTTTGAATCTTTTATTTAGCTGGCAGTAGTGGCGCTCGCTGTATTGCAGTAGCTTGAGCAGCGAAGATTTTTGTGAGGTAAGTGATTTGTGAAAGGTATAGTTTAATGTTAGTCAGGGCCATTCTTTCGTAGGGAATTTTGAAAGTCAGATTGCGTTGCGCTAAAAATATTGTGTGTCAGGTTAAGCACAGTCGTGTACTATTATTGAAAGGGGACGTTTCACGGTATCTAAGCACAAGAATACTTAAATTTTTAAGGATTCTGCGATGGATGCTGCTTCTTTGGGAGACGTGAGTGTTAGTTCCATTTTACTGAGGTTATTTCTAAAGACTGGTCTCAGATATTCCATTGCACTGTTTACTGAACCTGATAACCCCAAGCTGATGAGTCCGCTTTGGACTGAGCTCCACTCACCAGCGGAGCTGTGTCGGGAGACACCCCGGACGTCGGTGGGATACCAACCCGATTGTCATACGGCCCGACAACCAGGAATGTTGAACTGGGATGCCATTTCATTTCATTCCATAGAAAGACTTGGAATGCCATTTCATTTCATTTCATAGTAAGAGTCATTTCATTGTCATCTGCGGCACCCTTACAGCACAGCAGTACGTCGATGATATTCATGCCAAACACGATCTTGACCAACACCGTCTGTCCCCAATTAGAGAACGTTTACAACATTGTCGGCAAGACCATCCAACCAGTCTAATGCCGCAGTTGGAAAGAATCAGGCACGATATCCCTCAGAAGGATATCTACGTATCTTACAACAATGCGAAGCCGAATAACTGCTTGTATAAGGGGCAGAGGTGGACCAGCTCGTTATTGACTTGCTCAGTTTGTGAAGCTCTTTTTCTTGAATTAATAGTACACTTTTTTCTGAGACCATTTGTTTGTCTGTACATGTACCGATTTCCGTCACATTTGGATAATTTGTTCGTAGTGCGTCGTTTGTTTCTTGTCTTACAGTGTATTATAGGAAAAACGGGCATCTTTTAAGGGCAGCATTTCACCACTGCGAATACTGAAGTAAGTACTTGATTAGTGTTCACGGTAACCTGATGGATGAGCCAAATTCATGATACGAAAAACGTCGCAGAACCACCTCTGGTCTGAACTAAGCCTCCACATACACTTCAGACACTCAGGTTCGAAAACCTTATTGGGCCTTAGATGCATTCAACGCCTTGAAATCAGGCAGCTTTCTTATTTAATAAAATATACAACCTATGTCCATCAGTATGTTTATTAGAATATCGTGTAAAAATCTGAAGTAAATCGATCAAGTACTTTTCGAGAATTTTGGTAACAATGATAACAGTGACTTGTATTTGTATAGTACCATAGCTTTGGTGATGGACACTTTCAAACACGATAGTTTCTCCTATTATGACTTGTCTCTACATCGATCCCTCTTGCTGCGCCTATTACATAAAACCATATGTAAGACGTCGTGGTCTCCTGACCTTCATTGCTTACATATTCCGCCCTCACAATCATATTCCACACATCAAGAGGCTTCATTCGAACCCAAACTCGATAAGATAAAGTCAATGTTGTATGAATTCATGAAACGATATGCAGATAACTAGTAAATCGCAAATACTCGAGGCTGGCGTACACACACACATTCAAGACAAGACGGTCGCAGGGGCTTTTAGTTCGGGAGACGCAAACCGCACAACAGGACACCGGTCCCTTCAGAGGACGAGTCAACCCCGACCGACCGTGGAGCGGACAGCGTTTGCCCGAGTGAAAGGTATAATGACCCAGTGTTTGGCTTAAAAGCAAATTCCACTACATTGTGTGGGAGCGCCCAGCCTACACATTCGTTACAAACATAGCACGCAGTTTCAGAGATTTTCACAGGGAGACAGCAAACGCCAAATGCCGATGCTACAGATTTCCGGATTGGTCGCCTTAAACAAAACGTCACTCTCCCATTTTAGAAGAGCAATGCTGATTTGCAGACGATATTCCTGACGCCTTGAGCTGAAGGAGTAATGGAAGACACCGAATGATATACCCCTTCACGTCTGGTGTGGAGAGGGGCTGTTCCGTTGTCACTCTTGGAGCGGGAACACTTAACGAGAGCGTGTGCGCTCGTACATGTACTCAAAGAGCGAGGAACAAATCTCTCCTCAGTACTTCACTGGGAGAGCACCTCTGTCAAGAGCAAATCAGAGTGCGACTCTATATTGAGTCCGAGCGAATTTTTGAGTGGCACCGTGGTGGACTGGTTATCTGACTGGTGTATCACACCAATAGTTAGACTAGGGGCGAATGGGAGTCCTTGACTTCATCAAGGCGTAGGGAGAGTTTTATTGGCGAAGGTCATTCCAGATAGAACGAGAGTTATCTTATTTGTCAGGAGCGAGCGGCGCAGACAACAGTCATCGCAGCTTACGGTATTGCGCGCTACAGCTTTTGCGTAGCCGGCCGAAGTGGCCGTGTGGTTAAAGGCGCTGCAGTCTGGAACCGCAAGACCGCTACGGTCGCAGGTTCGAATCCTGCCTCGGGCATGGATGTTTGTGATGTCCTTAGGTTAGTTAGGTTTAACTAGTTCTAAGTTCTAGGGGACTAATGACCTCAGAAGTTGAGTCCCATAGTGCTCAGAGCAATTTGAACCATTTGAACAGCTCTTGCGAGTCCCAAATTCCTCCACAACAGTACACAGCCTCGACCATACCTAGCCACATTCTAACAGATAATTATTCAAGTTAAGTAGGTGTGCTCTCAGCCATTCTGCCAAGTCAATAACAATCTTAAACTTTGTATAGAAATTTCATAAGCGAATCCTATACTTAAGAGGTAACTTCACATTCCGAAAAGAACCCAGAAATAACTTGTTCAGTTCATAACTAAAAGTGCCATTGTGATTTCTCAGAATTTTTGCAAAATAAATAATAATTTTCGTTAGTTTCATGTTTTTCTTGCACTAACTAGCACTACTCCAGTACCCAAGTATCCCACTAGTTACGTAAGAAATTTTGTGAATTTTTGTGTCATTTCCTTACAACGGACGACTCCAGAAGATATTTATTGCTGAAAGTTTTTCAGGCATTTCTCTTTAGAACGTTAGAATCGTCTGTCTGACTTCTGTAGTAGCGTGGGGGTGGAAATTGCATCTTGCAGGAGCCACAGGGTAAAGGGTACATCTCAGATTAATCCTTTGCGCAGAATAACAGAATAGCACCCAACTGCCACCACAGAATGGCACTTGCACAACGTCTCACTGCCACGACCTACATCGTTGATGGAGTATTGGGTGACCGAATGCTACCCATTCTACACGATCCGCAGTGCTCTTACGCGACGAGTGTCTTTTTTTAGGGTTGTGATTTTTGTGCCAGTTTATTTTAAGCCAGTGCTACAGCTTCCATACCACTTACTGAGGATATTCAGAAATTAATCATTGAAAGGAGCAAGAAAAGGATTCCTTACCGCCAAAACTGCACTCAGTATCCAGAGAAGAAGTATTCAAGTCTGAAGACATTACAGTATAGAGGAATAGTGTTGAAGGAACACATTTCATGTTGGGGCAAGGAATTTAGGGAGGCTTCCGATAGTTGTAAGGCGTAAGCCGGGTATGGTAAGCTCATCTTAGTTTTGCCGAAGACATTGTGCTCGTAGAATGAAAGAGCTTAATACAGGAATTTTTGTTTAAAAATGTCAGCTTTTCCGTGTGGACTGTTACTAAACGTATTTATTCACAACGACTGCGATTTCGATCTAGTTTGACATTCTCAATTTAAAGCTGTGAGAATACAGATTACTTAAAGACTAGTTCACTGTTAAGAATGCATTTTGTTCTCAAATTTTTCACAAAAATGAAACTTTTCACAAGAAAATTGCGATCGTGGTGAATAAATACGAGGGTCACTCCAAAAGAAGTACACACTATTTTTGTAAAAATACAGTTTTCATTCTGCATGTGTGAAAGTTGTACAGTGTGTAGATACATCCTTCCCGCTTGTTTTCCAACTTAGTTCAACCTGTTCCAGTGAGTGGCGCCGTCACAGCATGTCTTCAAGATGGCTGCTACACTTGACGTTCGTCAGAAGCAACGTTCCGTCATAGAATTCCTGTGCTGTAAAACTAGACAGTGGGAAACATCCACAAGAGGATGAAAAAGGTGTATGGAGATGCTGCTGTCGATCACAGTACAGTTAGTTGATGGGCAAGCAGGTTGCGTGATGAAAGCGGGCGCGGCAATATTGAGGACTGTCCTTGCAGCGGCAGGCCTCGTACTACACACACTCCACACAATGTGCAGAGAGTTAACGAATTGGTGACTGCTGACAGACGCATCACAGTGAACGAATTGTCACGCTACGTTGGGGTAGGGGAAGGAAGTGTTTGCAGAATACTGAAAGTGTTGGCGTTAAAAAATGTTTGTGCCATATGGGTTCCCAGGATGTTGACAGTGGATCGCAAAGAAACAAGAAAAACGGTATGCAGCGAACTTCTGGAACAGTACGAGAGTGGTGGAGATGAATTTCTTGGAAGAATTGTGACAGGTGATGAAACATGGCTCCATCACTTTTCACCAGAGACGAAGAGGCAATCAATGGAGTGGCATCATACAAATTCACCGAAGGAAAAAAAAAATTCAAAACCACACCTTCTGCTGGAAAAGTTATGGCTACGGTGTTTTTCGATTCCGAAGGACTCTTGCTTGTGGACGGCATGCCAAGTGGAACCACCATAAATTCTGATGCATATGTGAAGACACTGAAGAAACTTCAAGCTCGACTGACTCGTGTTTGACCACATCGGCAAAACCAGGATGTTTAGCTGTTGCACGAGAATTCATGATTCCATGTCAGTCAAAAAACCATGCAAACGATCGCAAAACTCAGATGGACAACACTGAAACACCCGCCTTACAGTCCTGATCTGGCTCCATGTGGCTATCATCTCTTTGGGAAACTGAAAGACTCTCTTCGTGAAACAAGGTTTGAAGATGATGACTCCCTTGTGCACGCTGCCAAACAGTGGCTCCAACAGGTTGGTCCAGAATTTTACCGTGCGGGTATACAGGCGCTAGTTCCAAGATAGCGTAAGGAGTTGAGAGGGATGGAAATTATGTGAAGAAATGAAAATATTGTTCTTAAAGGATGTATCTACACACTGTAAAACTTTCAAACATGTGGAATAAAAGATGAATTTACACAAAGTAGTGTGCATTTCTTTTGGAGTGATCCTCGTACATTTAATAAAAGTCCTTTGTTAAATATAACAGACTTGTGGACACAAGTAAAGAGAAAAGGTTAACAGTTAAAGTTGAAATCAGGCCAGAAAATAAATTATTATAAGGCTAAAATAACATATAACCTAATCATCGAAAAGGAAACGTACCAATTACAAATGAAATCATGGGAGCAGTTGAAGAACATTTGGAAAACAAATTTCTAAACACATTCTATCTGTGCCTTATACTGTAATCGAAAGTATTAGGACAACTTCTAGTGGACAATAACGTGCTGTGTGTCCATCCTTCGTCTTTATGACAGCTTGAACTGAACTGGGAACATTGGAGAAATGGCAGACGATTCTTCCTCAAGAGGACAAACGAAAGAAGGTAGTGATGCTGCACTGTCCATTGTAGCGTGGAGTTCCAAAGGTGTTCCGCAGGTTCAGGTAGGGACTCTGTGCAGACGAGTCCATTTCAGGAATGTCCTTATCCACAAACCACTGACTCACAGATGCTGTTTTACTGCAAGGTGCATTGTCATGCTGAGGCCAAGACTTATCGTCACCGAACTGTTCCACCACTGTAAGAAGTACACAATGTTATAAAACCTGTTCACATCCTGCCGAATTCAGCGATTTATGAAGCGCAATAGGGGTATCGCGAAAAACACCACATTCTCTGTATTTCATAGATGGTAGTAGACATTACGGCTTGCAACGTTCTTCAGGTATTCATCGAACCCAACCCTTTGATCGGATTATGCAAATTGAAGCGAAACTCATCAATCCAAATCACTCATTTCCACTCACCCACTGTTTAGTGACGTCTCCCCTCACATCACTTTAGCCGTCGCTTAGAATTGACCACAGGGACTTGTGGATGATGAGGATCTGACAGACCGTTGTACCTCTATATTGTTAACTCCCTACACACAGTCATTGTGGTAGCTGGACTGCTGGGGGAACTTTGTGACTCACGACTCATTCCTCCCGCTGATTCCATGCGATTGTTCAGTCTCTCTTCACAATGATTAATGGTCCCTATCCATCAGTACTTGAAGTCTGATTGGTTTTGGTTTAGGTGTGATTGTTCCTTCGGTTTTCTACTTCACAATCAAGTCACCCACAGTCGACTGAGTTCGCCCGATCGACCCACTTTGTTGTTGTTGCTTCTTTGCTGATAACGAATACCGTCCGCCTCCTTTTGTACCATCTTATTCATCTGTAAGACAGATGTTGCTCCTGTACTAGTCGCTACTTGTGATTATAATGTTGTCACTGATTCTTGTGTTATATGGTTCAAATGGCTCTGAGCACTGTGGGACTTAACTTCTGAGGTCATCAGTCCCCTAGAACTTAGAACTACTTAAACCGAACTAACCTAAGGACATCACACACATCCATGTCCGAGGCAGGATTCGAACCTGCGCCGTAGCGGTCGTGCGGTTCCAGACTGTAGCGCCTAGAACCGCTCGGCCTCCCAGGCCGGCATACTTGTATTACGTTAGTGGATATTAGCAGAGAACGTACTGTTCGTAAATCACCGATTCTGATGCCCGAGGCACGTTTATCTACATCCGTTGGCTTTGCAGCAGCAGATAACGTACAGTAATGCGAGATAAGGTCAGCAGTACACGGGAAGCTATCGTCATCAGTATCTTGGGAGCGCATGCGACACATCACGTGCCATCACTGATCAACTGATTAAACGGAACGTTCACGCTACTGAGCAGTAGGCGCCAAGATAGGTAACGACGTCGTAGAACGTCAATCCTGAATATGACGTCTCTGAAGTTCATTCACCTACTCGTGTCATGCGACGCAGTTGCACCGAGACTCACAGACTACCAGAACTTGCGTTTACTGTTAGAATGAAAGTTTTTATTTTCCAAGAAATTCTCTTCTCGTTGCTACATTAATGACCTTTGATCTTTAGATTTGGGTGCCATCAGCATCCACTTATCAGCTTTCTGAGAGCATTGCTATCTCTCGAAAGACAAATTTATTGCGGTTGCTGATAGCTTCCTCTCGGCGTCTTTTACTATTTACGACATTGTTTAAGCATTTTCCAAATACTTTCCGTTTAAATCTAGTGGCTTCAATCTAAAGTGGCTTAAATTCAAAGAAATAGTATCGGCAGCAATTGAGAGGTTTATACCAAATAAACCAACAAACCGACGGAGCTGATCCTCCTTGGTACACAAAACACTGTTGCAGAAACAACGAAATAATCATGCCAAATTTAAACAGACGCAAAATCACCAAGATTGGCGATCCTTTACATAAGCTCGAAACTTAGCGCCGAGTTCAATGCGAGAGGCCTGTAACAGTTTCCACAACGAAACTTTGTCTCGAAACCTGGCAGAAAATCCAAAGAGATTTCGGTCGTATGTGAAGTACGTTAGCGGCAAGAAACAATCAGTGCCTTCTCTGCGCGATAACAGTGGAGATACTATCGAAGACAGTGCTGCCAAAGCAGATTTACTAAACACAGCCTTCCGAAATGCCTTCACAACAGAAGACGAAGTAAATATTCCAGAATTAGAATCTAGAACAGCTGCCAACATGAGTAACGTAGAAGTAAATATCCTCGGAGTAGTGAAGCAACTCAAATCACTTAATAAAAGCAAGTCTCCTGGTCCAGTTTGTATACCAATTAGGTTCCTTTCGGAGTATGCTGATGCAGTAGCTCCATACTTAACAATCATATACAACCGTTCGCTCGACGAAATATCCGTACCGTAAGACTGGAAAGTTGCACAGGTCACACCAATATTCAAGAAAGGTAGTAGGAGTAATGTACGAAATTACAGGCCCATATCGTTAACGTCGATATGCGGAAGGATTTAAGAACATACATTGTGTTCTAACATTATGAATTACGTCGAAGGAAACGGTCTATTGACACACAGTCAACATGGGTTTAGAAAACATCGTTCCTGTGAAACACAACTTGCACTTTATTCACATGAAGTGCTAAGTACTATTGACAAGGGATTTCAGATCGATTCCGTATTCCTGAATTTCCGGAAGGCTTTTGACACTGTACCACACAAGCGGCTCGTAGTGAAATTGCGTGCTTATGGAATATCGTCTCAGTTATGTGACTGTATTTGCGATTTCCTGTCAAAGAGGTCACAGTTCGTAGTAATTGACGGAAAGAATCGAATAAAACAGAAGTGACATCTGGCGTTCCGCAAGGTAGTGGTATAGTCTCTTTGCTGTTACTTATCCATATAAACCATTTGGGAGACACTCTGAGCAGCCGTCTTGGGTTGTTTTCAGATGACGCCGTCGTTTATCGACTAATAAAGTCATCAGAAGATCAAAACAAACTGCAAAACGATTTAGAAAAAATATCGGAATGGTGCGAAAAGTGGCAGTTGACCCTAAATAACGAAAAGTGTGAGGTTATCCACATGCGTGCTAAAAGGAACTCGTTAAACTCTGGTTACACGATAAATCAGTCTAATCCAAAGGCCGTAAATTGGACTAAATATCTAGGTATTACACTTACGAACAACTTAAATTGGAAAGAACACATTGAAAATGTTGTGGGGAAGGCTAACCGAAGACTGTGTTTTTTTGGCAGGACACTTAGAAAATGTAACAGACCTACTAAGGAGACTGCCTACACTACGCTCGTCCGTCCTCTTTTAGAATACTGCTGCTCGCTGTGGGATCCTTACCAGGTAGGACTGACGGAGTACATCGAAAAAGTTCAGAGAAAGGCAGCACGTTTTGTATTATCGCGAAATATGGGAGAGTGTCACAGAAATGATACAGGATTTGGGCTGGAAATCATTAAAAGAAAGGCGTTTCTCGTTGCGACGGAATCTTCTCACGAAATTCCAGTCAACAACTTTCACCTCCGAATGCGAAGACATTTTGTTGACACCGACCTACATAGGGCGGAACGATCACCGCGATAAAATAGGGAAATCAGAGCTCGTACGGAAAGATATAGGTGTTCATTCTTTCCGCTCGCTATACGAGATTGGAATAATAGAGAACTGTGAAGGTGATTCGATGAACGCTCTGCCAGGCACTTAAATGTGATTTGCAGAGTGTCCATGTAGATGTAGATGTAGATGTAGAGCATGTATTCTTAAAAGATATAATTAAATAAATGTAATGAGGAGACTGACCATCCTTAATTTTCTGTCTGATGATAGAGTTTGCATTGTTTACTATTTAGCCCATGTCTCGCGTAAAAACTTCTGTTTCAGCTTGATCATTCCTACCATGCGTGATAGCTATCTTCTCTTCTCAACAACATACGTGTCAGCTCAGCGGACAGATTTTCGGCACCCCCTTAAGAGAACACACTGAAGTGCTGTCGATGGTGCAGAAATGGTGCCATATTTACGAATATGCACAACCATCAGCTGGATAATGGACTGACGGCAATAAAAATTTGTGCTGAACCGGGAATCGAACCCGGATTTTTCACCGATCGTGACTAGTCGCCTTACCATTCGGCTATCCGAGCACACTTCCATAAGTACAAACTGTACTCGTCTATCTAATATCTATTTTCCCGTACGGACGTCGCTTGTCCCCTGTCGGCGGATAAACACAATATTGCAGTGCCTGTGTTATTCAGAAGTCCAAAGTAATGTTCCTTTGGACATACATACAGGGGTCTGGCCATGAAGAGTGCTCGGATAGCCTAATGGTAAGGTGACTACTCATGCAGTAAGTGGGAAATCCGATTTCGAGTCCCGGTCCAGTACCAATTTTCACTGTCGTCATTCCACTATGCTGACGATGGTTGTCCATATTTGCAATTGCAGATAAATTTCATGTATTTCATAACGGCTGTGCCTGTTCCTTCGGACATGTCGCAGGTTCGAATCCTGCCTCGGGCATGGATGTGTTTGATGTCTTTAGTTTTAAGTAGTTCTAAGTCTACGGGACTGATGACCTCAGATGTTAAGTCGCATAGTGATCAGAGCCATCTGATCCATTTGAACAAAAGCTTCCGGGCGCGAACGATGTTCTTAGACATTATAACAAAGATTATTCTTAAATGTGGCTCCATTTATTCATCACCAATGAATGTACACCAGCCGATTGATTTAAGTTAATGTGTTTAACTATAATCAGAAACCGTGCTCTTTTCATATGGGTATTCCACCTGTGTAACACAAACAGGCTGATGTGACGATTTAATAAATATTTTGGTACAGAATGACAAAGAGCAATTTTTATCGCTTCTGAAGCATTTTTGCGAGGCTTGGGATGCCTGAAAACAGTTAGCACACATAAACCACACTAGAATGTATAGCACAGCTTGTATCATGCGGGCACCACACCCAACAACGACTAAAACGAAACATGTTATTGTAGTGACTGTGTTTTTCCGAATTACGATGCAAAGTTCCTTCTAACATGCAGGCATACCCGAACGAAAAGGCACCGCGGCGACTGCAGGCGTTATGAAACCCATGAAATGTATTCACACTTCTGGGTATGAACTACCATCAGCAGTATAAAGGAATGACGACAATGAAAATTTGTGCCGGACACCGGGCTCGAACCGGGATATCTCACTTATCGGGAGCAGTCGCCTTACCTTTTTGGCATCCAATCACGACTCACGGCCATACCCAAATTTCCATTTGTCATGATCGTAATGCGGAACAACACACACACTGCAATATCGCATTTAACCGCCGACGCCGCCTAAGCGACTTTCAAGTAAAATGTCTGCTATGTACGGGAGTATACGTGATTGATGTACGAGTACAGGTTGTAGACACACGGCTGACGACACAAGGAAGTGTGGGTGTGGCCGTGTGTCGTGCTCGGATAGCCAAATGGTTGAGGCGACCGCTCGCGATAAGCGGGAAATCCAGGTTCGACCCCCGGCCCGGCACAAATTTTCATAGTGTCGTCATTCCATTGTACAGCTGACGGTAGTTCGTACTCGCAAACTGCCAATAAATGTCATGTATAAAACGATAACGTTTAGTAACCAGAGTGACTTCAAATGGAGACAGATCATCGTACATTCTCTAAGAAACAATTCGGTCCTTACCTGTTGTTACTCGGTGTGTGTGGACCCAGCAGCAGATGTGGGGGTGTCACAGGTGTGTAGCTATGTTAGGTGGCCGCGTGCAGGTCGCATTTGAGAGTAACTCCGCGGCGTGCCTGGATGATAAGTGGAGCCCTTATCAGAGATTATGGAGCCGCCGCGATACGCTCTGAGTAGGCGGTGCGGTGGCTGGTTCCCGGAATGGAGACACTCCAGGTCGGCGTAGATGCGTATGCCGTGTCCGGCGAGATACGAGCAGGAAGCAGAGGGCACTGTACACTAAATGAGTGAGAACTTATGAATGGTAGCCAGCCTCACGTGAATGTATACTGATATAGGACAAAATGATAAGTTTGTTGCGACAGGCATCTTGTGAGTGTGCGTGCTTCCGCGAGCAGAGAAAGTTCAAATATTTTTTTGTACGCAGCTGTTTTTTATTATAAAATAACTGTCACTTGACGGATAAAACCCATGTTTAGACAATAGTTACAGTGAGCTAAAAGTGACTTTCGTCTGTTAAATGATGGCTTATAAAATATCGCGATGGCGCACACAGAAAATCTTTGTGTTAACTAGATGGCTACTTCGATAAAAAAAAATGCATATGATTTTGACGTCGACCCACTACTTTTCCATAAGTTGGAACATTGCATTCTTACCGGAAGGAGCTGAATAATGGTTTATATTATACCGAGAAAACAGCAAAAAGTAGATAGCTCTTTCCTTAACATCCATACGAATGATCTGCCAAAAAAACACGGTGGGTGATGCAAAAAGATTTCTATCCGTAGACGGCGTAAGCGTCGTTATGGAAACTATGCAATGTAAAGTGAATGAGTTAGCAAATTGGGTAGAGGATATCATCAGCAAATAAAAACCCGTTTGGCACTTAACTGTAAACAAAACATTGTGCGTACAACTTGTGACATGGAACTCTTGAAGAAGCAAAAATTATCTTGCGTCTAGGTGATCAGGTAATCAGGAAAGTCGAATATTTTAAGTTGTTACACCAAAGATCGATGAATATTTCTATTGGACGTATCACAGTCAGGATCATGTGCAGAAATTAATTCAGCTATCATTAAGAGAATCCTCACTGTTTGACAATGAAATGTGGAAGCTTGTTAACCTAGCGCACATTCGTTCTATTATGCCAAATTTTATCACACACTCCAAGACAAAGAGAAAAACGCACCAAAAAGCAATCAACAGATGCAACGTAAATGTTACACGTCCCGGTCACCTCTTGTTAGCATTGACGGCACTTTGAACAGTGGACGTTACATTTCAGGTGTGTTACGACCCGTGGCTCTACCTTTCATTCGATCCCTGCGAAAACCTACATTTCAGCAGGATAATGCACGAACGTAAGTTGCAGGTCCTGTACGGGACTTTCTGGATACAGAAAATGTTCGACTGCTGCCCTGTCCAGAACATTCTCGAGATCTCTTACCAATTGAAAACGTCTGGTCAATGGTGGCTGAGCAACTGGCTCGTCACAATACGCCAGCCACTACTCTCGATGAACTGTGGTATCGTGTTGAAGCTGCATGGGCTGCGTATCTGTACACGCCGTCCAAGCTCTGTTTGACTCAATGCCCAGGCATATTAAGGCCGTTATTACGGCCAGTGGTGGTGGTTCTGGGTACTGATTTCTCAGGATCTATGCACACAAATTGCGTGAAAATGTAATTACGTGTCAGTTCTAGTATAATATATTTTTCCAATGAATACCCGTTTATCATCTGCATTTCTTCTTGGTGTAGCAGTTTTAATGGCCAGTAGTGTATGTCCTATTTTATCACACACTCTAAGATAAAGAGAAAAACGCACCAAAAAGCAATTATCCGAATGGAAAGAGAATCAGCAGATGCGACGTAAATTTACAGACTAACAAATGATTACAGTTTTAGAAAAATTAGATGGTTTTTACAACAGAAAGAGTCTCACAAATTAAGCAAGTCAATAACGCGTTGGTCCAACTCTGGCCCTTATGCAAGCAGCTATTCGGCTTTCCATTGACTGCCAGAGTTGGTTGTTGTCCTCCTGAGGGATGCCGTGCTAAATTCTGTCCAACTAGCGCGTTAGATCGTGAAAAGCCCAGAGGGGGTGGGAAGGCCCTGCCCACAATGCTCCAAACGTTGACAATGGAGGAGAGATCCGGTGACCTTGCTGGCCAAGGTACGATTTGGAATGCAAAAAGACAAGCAGTAGAAACTCGCACCGAGTGTTGGAGGGAATTATCTTACTGAAACGAAGTCCCATGGCGGCTTGCCGTGAAGGAAAACAATACACCGTCGACGTAAGAGTGTTGCGAAAGATACCGAAAGGGGTCCTGCTATGAGAAGAAATGCCACCCCGTACCGTCACTGCCGGCCGAAGTGGCCGTGCGGTTCTAGGCGCTGCAGTCTGAAACCGCGAGACCTCTACGGTCGCAGGTTCGAATCCTGCCTCGGGCATGGATGTGTGTGATGTCCTTAGGTTAGTTAGGTTTAAGTAGTTCTAAGTTCTAGGGGACTAATGACCTCAGAAGTTGAGTCCCATAGTGCTCAGAGCCATTTGAACCATTTCGTACCGCCACTCCTAGCTGTCGGCTCGTATGAGGGGCTGGTTTCTCCACCGCTGCCGCCGGTGCCTCCAGACAAGTGTTCGCTGGTAATGGAGGATAAGGTCGGAGCGGAACTCTTCACTGAAGGAAATTCCACTGTAGTCGATGAGATTCAAGGACGATGACGTCTCTGGAGACGCCTCAGGCGGCGGTGGGATACCAACATGACTCTCACCCGCCGTATGGACCGACAACCAGAATTGACGGTCTGGGCTGCCATTTATTTTCATAGCATGACCTCCCTGGTTGTCAACCGCGGTCCCCTTAATGCACAGCAGCGCCTCGACGATATTCAACGCCCCATTTTATTGCCCATCATGGCAGGCCATTTCAGCAAGATAATCACCACCCGGACATGGCGAGAGTTCTACTACTTGTCTCCGTGCTCGCCAAACCTTACCTTGTCCAGCAAGGTCGCCAGGTCTCACCTCTGTTGTGAAGTTATGGAGCATCGTGGGCAGGGCCCTCGAACTAGCTAGGAATTATAACGATCTAATGCGCCAGCTGGACAGAATTTGGCACGGTATCCCTCGCAAGGATACCCACAAACTCTGTCAGTCATTGGCAAGCCGAATAATTGTTTCGTAAGTGCACTATTGACTTACTCAGTTTGTGAAGCTCTTTCTCCTGAATAAATCATCCGATTTCTCTTAATCAATACACTAATGACCATTAAAATTGCTACACCAAGAAGAAATGCAGATGATAAACGGGTATTCATTGGGCAAATATATTATACTAAAAGTGACATGTGATTTTCACGCAATTTGGGTGCATAGATCCTGAGAAATTAGTACCCAGAACAACCACCTCCTACCGAGCGAGGTGGCGCAGTGGTTAGACACTGGACTCGCATTCGGGAGGACGACGGTTCAATCCCGCGTCCGGCCATCCTGATTTAGGTTTTCCGTGATTTCCCTAAATCGCTCCAGGCAAATGCCGGGATGGTTCCTTTCAAAAAGGGCACGGCCGACTTCCTTCCCCGTCCTTCCCTAACCCGATGAGACCGATGACCTCGCTGTCTGGTCTCCTTCCTCAAAACCAACCAACCAACCAACCAACAACCACCTCCGGCCGTAATAACGGCCTAGATACGCCTGGGCATTGAGTCAAACAGAGCTTGGATGGCGTGTACAGGTAAAGCTGCCCATGCAGCTTCAACACGATACCCCACTTCGTCAAGAGTTGTGACTGGCGTATTGTGACGAGCCAGTTGCTCGGCCACCATTGACCATACGTTTTGAATTGGTGAGAGAACTGGTGAATGTGCTGGTCAGGGCAGCAGTCGAACATTTTCTGTATCCAGAAAGGCCCGTACAGGACCTGCAACATGCGGTCGTGCATTATCCTGCTGAAATGTAGTGTTTCGTAGGGATCGAGTGAAGGGTAGAGCCACGGGTCGTAACACATCTGAAATGTAACGTCCACTGTTCAAAGTGCCGTCAATGCGAACAAGAGGTGAACGAGATGTGTAACCAATGGCACCTCTTACCATCACGCTGGGAGATACGCCAGTATGGCGATGACGAATACACGCTTCCAATGTGCGTTCACCGTGATGTCGCCAAACACGGATGCGACCATCATGATGCTGTAAACAGAACCTGGATTCATCCGAAAAAATGACGTTTCGCCGTTCGTGCACCCAGGTTCGTCGATGAGTACACCATCGCAGGCGCTCCTGTATGTGATGCAGCGTCAAGGGTAACCGCAGCCGTGGTCTCCGAGCTGATAGTCCATGCTGCTGCGAACGTCGTAGAACTGTTACTGCAAATGGTTTTTCTCTTGAAAACGTCCCCATCAATTGACTCAGGGATCGAGACGTGGCTGCACGATCCGTTAGAGCCATGCGGATAAGATGCCTGTCATCTCAACTGCTAGTGATACGAGGCCGTTGGGATCCAGCACGGCGTTTCGTAGTACCCTCCTGAACCCCCGATTCCGCATTCTGCTAACAGTCATTGGATATCGACCAACGCGGGCAGCAATGTCGCGATACGATAAACCGCAATCGCGATAGGCTACAATCCGACGTTTATCAAAGTCGGGAACGTGATGGTACGCATTTCTCCTCCTTACACGAGTCATCACAACAACGTGTCACTAGGCAACGCCGCTCAACTGCTGTTTGTGTATGAGAAATCGGTTGGAAGCGTTCCTCATGTCAGCACGTTGTACGTGTCGCCACTGGCGCCAACTTTGTGTGAATGCTCTGAAAAGCTAATGATATGCATATCACAGCATCTTCTTCCTGCCGGTTAAATTTCGCGTCTGTAGCACTTCATCTGCGTGGTGTAGCAATTTTAATGGCCAGTAGTGTATGTAAGTGGAGTATACACATACGGGGGATCACTCTAGGGAACATATAGGCTGCAAGTGGGAAATCGACTGAGATATGAAACTTTGAGAAAGGGCAGGTTATTATTAAGCATAGCCATCTGGGAAACGGCGAAGGTGGTCGAATATTCATTTGTTACTATCGTTAGCATCTGCGGAAAGAGAAAGAACAGTGAAACCACCACTAGACGGTATATGGTTCACGACTCTTGACGGAACGCGGGGTTTGGAGCTTATCCACTCTTTAAAGTATAATAGTTGATGATCTGTGGCATCTCTGGCGAACTAGCTGGCTGGTGCACGCACAAGTATCTCAGAGCACACAGTTCATCGCACATTTTTCTTCGTTTACCATGGAGCCCCGCAGCATACCACCTCTACGTGTTTACATGTTAACCCAACGACATCGTCAATTGCCACTGCAGTGGTCACAGGACCAACGGGATTCGATCAATCAGTGAATCACATTTTTGTTAACTAGGTCGCTTGCAGCGCGTAACGGATGCAGAGACATTCCCCTGTCCTGTCATGGGACCTGTGGTAGTAATGGAAGACACGCTGACAGCTGCGAACTACCTGCATCCCTTCGTATTTGATTTCTTCCCCGATAGCGATGTACCCGTTCAGCAGTACAACAGTCCGTGTCTCGGAGCCAGGAACGTGCTATAGTGGCTTAAGGAGCTTTATAGTGTACTCACGTTGATATCTCGGCGACCAGATTCGCCTTATGTAAATGCTATGGAACCGATCTGGGTCGCTATCTGGCGCCATCAGAACTTACGCAAATCAGCGGTGCGTTGTTTACAAGAATTACATGACTGAGCGGAAACATCTAATGCCACATACCTCCACAAACCTACAAAAATCTGTCGGATCCCTGATACGCAGAGTCCGTCACATATTTCGTTCCAAAAACAGACAAACAAGCTCTTAAGAAGGTGGTCATAATTTTTTGGCTGATCAGTGCATATCAGCATGCGAAGCCACATAACTGAGACACAAAACTTTCCGTCACACACTCTTCACTCAAGAATGTCTTCTGGATCTTTATCCAAGTGCAGGACAAACAGGTCAACATCTAAACATTCTTTCTATTCGCCATATAGCGGAGATGCTGAGTCGCGACAGGCACAATAAAAAGATTCACATACTCATAGTTTTCGGCCATTAAGCCTTTGTCAGCAGTACACACACATACACACACGCACACACATACTCACGCAAACGCAACTTGCACACACGTCTGCAGTCTCAGAGAGCTGAAACTATGTGAATCTTTTTATTGTGCCTATCGCGACTCAGCATCTCCTCTTTTGGTGAGTAGCAACCTTCCTTCTCTGGTATTGTTACATTCCATCCTGGATTTTCCATTGTTTCATTCTTTCTATTGACAATATATGAACATACTAAAATTTAGAAAACAGCAGAAGTAACTGGGTATGTCAATATACTATTTGTAATAATTCCTTAAATTGATATGCACTGATTCATGATTGACACCAATACCATTTCATATTTGTTAAGGGGCTCCGGAAAGGCTCAAAATCATGAAAAGTTCAATTTTTACTTTTTTGCGTTTTCTGAATCTGCAGACTATTACATTTTAATAGATAAATAATTTATTCAATTCCGAAGACTACAACTATTTTAAAATTTTTTTTGAAATGTGTTCTACATGGGCGTGACCCACTGTGGCGCTGTTTAAACTGCTGTCAAATGGTGTTATTATTAACGTCCGTGTTCATCAAGTACATTTTAGTGATGTGAGATAAAGTATGTGTTGTGGCTAACCTGTGATGGTTCAATATATATCGCTGGTGTGATTGTCGATTGTTTCATGTTTATTTACTCTGTCGTTATCTCGAAAATATTCGTAATTAATTCTGTTTCTTGAGTCTCTGTTTTGTTGAAGTATAATAACGAGTAAAAGTAAAATTATTAGAAATCCTCTGAAGGCTTTTAAGAAAAGGAGAAATGTTGGAAAGCCAAAGATATGTGTTATTACTGTAAACAATAAAGACGATAACCAAGTGAGTGAACCTAACCTCTCAAGTACAGCTGCCCATAGCAGTCAAAGTGGGAAAGAAAATACTTCACAGAAGAAGCTTGGTTCAATGAGTGAAAACTATGAATGTTTTATGGGCGAATCTGATGTGAATGAAATATTTGATATGTCGGTTCTCAAAGGAATTTTTTCAAACTGTGTAAGATGTATTCATTGTAGTGAAGTTGGTCTGGAACTCTCCATAATAAAGCACGTAGGACTTGCTAGTGAAATACAACTGAAATGTGATAAGTGTTCATACATGACCACCTTTTGGAACAGTGTTGCAGTAACTGCAACTGAAGAAAATGGTAGCAAAATCTACGAACACAGCATAGATTTGTTTATTCCTTGCGTTCAGTTGGTAAGGGTGCTACTGCAGGTGCAATTTTCTGTGGCATCATGAATCTTCCAAATCCGCCAACCAAGTTTACGACCTATAATAAATTAATAGGGTCTAAAGTAGAAGATGTCTGTATAGAATCTATGAAGAACGCTGTGGAAGAGGCAGTAATGGAAAATAATGGTAACAGAGATTTGACTGCAGCGTTCGATGGTACCTGGCATAGACGGGGACACACATCTCTTCATGGTGTAGTATCTGCCACCAGTATGTATACAGGGAAAGTTTTAGATGTAGCAGTAATATCAAAGTATTGTAGATGTCCACAAAAATATAAAGGTACACATGAAAATAATTGCAAAGCTAACTATAGTGGCAGTAGTGGAGGAATGGAAGTGGCTGGTGTTGGCAGTATATTCCAGCGTTCTGAGGCGTGTGATAAAGTGCGATATGTTAATTACCTTGGTGACGGTGATTCTAAAAGTTTCAAACATGTTCAAGGACTGAAGCCCTATGGTGATGATGTTGTAATGCAGAAATTTGAGTGTATTGGACACGTACAGAAGCGAATGGGAACAAGACTTTGGCGACTGAAAGCTTCGTACAAAAAACAAAAACTCAGTGATGGTAAAGGGTTGGATGGGAAGGGAAGGTTAACTGACAGTGTAATTGACAAAATACAGAACTATTATGGAATGGCTATTAGGCAAAATACACAAAGTGTCGACGAAATGAAGAAGGCTGTTTGGGCTCTTTTTTTTCATACTTCTTCAACCGATGAAAATCCCCAATACAGCTTGTGTCCCAAAGAAGAAGACAGTTGGTGTAAATATAACAAAGGATTGCTAACTGGTGAAGTGTACACTCATAAGCATAGTCTGCCTCATGCAATAATGGAGGTGATAAAACCTATTTTCAGAGACTTAGCAGCACCCGAACTGTTGAAAAAGTGTATTCACGGAAAAACTCAAAACCCCAATGAAAGTGTAAATAGTGTTATATGGTCAAGAATCCCCAAGACTGTATTTGTTGGAATAGAAACACTTCACTTTGGTGTGTATGATGCTGTTGCGACTTTCAATGATGGCAACATTGTAAGGTGCAAGGTATTTAGAAATATGGGAATGAAGATAGGTTCTAACATGATACGAGCGATGCTTGCTTTAGACAAGGAACGCCTTCGGGCTGCAGACAGGGCTGTAAAGAGTCTAGAAATACAAGCAAGAGTAAACAGGAGGAGGAACAAGAGGAAGCTGGAGGAGGAGTTTGCAGAGGATGAAGATAATCCATCCTATGGACCTGGAATGCACTAAAAAGTTAATCCAATCTTTGTCGCTCGATTCCCAAAACTTTTATTTTCTCATACTAATTACATGTTTTCTAAGGATCTTCCAAACATATTTGTTTCAAACTTTCAGTAAATGTTACACAGTACCTTCTGCATAATTTAACACAGCCTTTTTCCAAAAAACTGTATATTTTTGAATATATAAATAAAAATTGCAAAAAAATGTTGTGAATTTTCATTACAATTGAAAAAAAATCATCTTTAATAACTGAATTAAAATTTTGTAAAATCCCTGTGTTAAGTTGTAGCCCATATTCCAATAAATAATCTGTAAAAAGTTCAACTTCCTACCTCAAATACTTTGTGAGGAAAGATGTAATTTATAAGCGTTATTTTAACATTGCAAGTATAGGGCGTTCCGGAGCCCCTTAAACGAAACATTGTCTAATCATCATTTTTAATTCTACAATCATGCTAAAAAAAATTACCTTAGACGCGTGCTGAAATTAAATTCTCTAATGAAAAGTACATTTCTCTCAGGTGTAGAGCGATGTAAGAATTGTGGTTCGTAATAGGATATGGGAAGATGTAAAGAAACTCAAAGCTGGACAACAACACTGAAAAAATATCAAGTACTTAAGTAACATTTAAAACAATTACTCAGCTGCGATCCACCACTGAAAAATTTCAATTTTGATAATACAACATCGAGAGAACCAGACTCAAAGTCACCAACATTCAAATGGATTTAAGAAATTATAAAATAATAAAGAATCTGGGGAAGACAATAAAGCTACAGAATTATGGACGCACTCTAATGACAAAGTCACGGTATGCTTAACGAAAATAATTCAAAAAATCTGGGAGACATACATCCTGAGTACCATGACACAGTCAGGGAAGCATCAAGTCGGGCTGAGGAAGAGCAGATCAAGATCAGAACACTTCTTAGAAATTATAACAATCAGATACAAGACTGTAGTAAGCAACATTCTAAATCTCTGGACCAGATAAGAAAACAACAAAAATAATTAACGGTAACGCTGTCCAACACAAAAATTAAAATTTATGGAAGGATTGTCGGAAAATTTTGAAATAAAATCAGAATTAAGTCAAGGAGATAGCTCGTCGCTCCTACTTTCTTACTATCCATTAGAAACGGAGGAGTAAGGATGTACAACTAGGAAGAAAGTCAAACTAGATAGCGGATGGCGTAGTAATTATTACAGACTACTTGAAAGTGCTGAGTACTAGCATACATCGTCAAAACAGCAAAAATAGGATTACAAATATCATTCGAAAAAACACAGTTCATGTTAAATGTCAGTAAAGAACCTTAAAAGCTGAAAATAAATAAGAACAAAATCTCTAAAGGACACTGTTTAGATCACTTAGGAGCGTGGGTGTCAAACAACATGAAGGAAAAACGGGAGTACGTAACATAGAGTGGGTATTTCAAGCAACAAGAAACATCTGTACTAAAAAAATCTTTATCATTTAAACACTATGAAACAGCATTCTGACCAGAAATACTGTTTGCAGCAGAAGCTGTCTACGAAGGGAGAGCTAAAAAAATTAGAAAAATCTGAAAGAAGAGTTCTAAGAAAATTACTAGGGCCCAAAACTAGCAGTGATCAGAATTCAGAGTGAGATCTAATACGGTGCTATATCTGAAGGTCGAAAACCTGTCAGACATAATGAGAAAACGATTAAATTCTATGGACACATCTGCATGATGAACCATTTCAGAATAATGAAACAAATCTTTGACTTTATTACAAATTAAAAATAACATAGCTGAGAGAAAAAGGCTGAGATACGTCGAAAATAAGTAGGAACTGATTTCGAAACAATAAGAAACAAAAGCAATAGAAGAGGCTGGTTTTCAGGACAGAAAAAAAACTGGAAGGAAAAGGTCACAAAAAGAGAAGGAAGAACATTCTCGAATAATGAGAGAAGTGTGAGCCCAAAACGACGCTGAAATTGAAAACAAAGAAGCAGAAGGAATGTTGATTTATCGTAGAGCCATTCGAAATAAAACGAGAAATATGACAGGATATTAAAACTCATATCAGCGAAGTATTACAGGATGACTTAATCAAATCGAAACCGGATAATAAACTGCATGGCCTCGGCAGTAGCACTGGCAAGAATAAAATGGAGCAGCATTCAAAGTTTTTCAGTTTGTACCCATAATGTTAGAGAAACGTCTCGATCTCATTACCGAGAGGGCAGTTAATAAAAAATTATGATTAACTATATGACTCTTACTCAAATGGGACAGCAAAGTAGCCAAATTGAATAGTAACGAAGTGTGAGTGTTTAAGTGACAAGTTACTCAAATTTTAAGATGATCGAATAGCAATTGACGTCATAAGCAGTTACCTTATGCATGGGACGGCTTTTGCTTTAAGCCGATAAACAGAATACCGTTGGAATAATCAAATAAGAGGAGAAAATCTAGAATGTTTAGTACTGAATGCCGAAAATGGCATCTCGGAGATGCCAAGGAAAATAACATGCTTAATCATTAATCCACGGAACCAGATTTAGGGCCACAGCTGAAAATTTATAAATCGAAGCATCGCTTCATTGCGATAGCTAATTCATGGAATTGCCCAGCTTATAGAATAGCAACGGACTCGGACTCTTAGAAAGAGGATACATCTTTTATGTCAACTCATAACTCTGTAACAATATAGCCCCAACTAACGGAATGAAAGAAGAAACAATTGCAGATGCATGCTGGTTTGTTTCACTAAACCAGAATTTATGTTTCAATGTTAGCAACAATGAAACAAAACCCAAAATTAAGAAATTCCCCCTAAATAATAAAATATCAAGGTAAGAAAGTGCTGAATTCATGAATCATTTACAGTCGAAATTAAGTTGTAAATATTTTACTTTTAATGAAAGTTTTATGTTCCAGAAAATGGTAGCCATGGGGTCCAGCATTTAAGGGACTACGACAATTTCGTTAATGGTCTGAAAGAAAATATTTTAAAGTCTACCCAGGCTGAAATAATACAATCATTTATTATAAACTTTATGTGGACGATACGATTTTCAGTGTTTTTGGGAAAGAATATGACGTAGCTGAAACAGTGACGAAGCTTTCCAGAGAGGAATCGAATTTACTGAAGAAAAACAAGTAATTGCAGCATGCAGTGTGAATATTAATACAAAATCGACGACGACTTAAGCTGATACATTTCGACTGATGACACCCATGTATTTAAGGAAGCTGCATTTCGATTAATTAGAACTATAAATGTGTCTATGAGCAGTGAAGATAAGGAGACGGAACTAAATCCTATTGGTAAAACAGCTGTGAATAACGTTTACAAGGAAGACATTCTCAACCAATTGACATGCGAAAACTAAGGAAAAGAAATAAATGAATGATGTTTTGAACAAATGAAGATGGTTACTTCCTCGTATGTTACGGAAAATGTTAGCAACTTAACAACATCTTTAAGCGAAAAAAAGTCCAGTAATTTAAGCAGAGGCCGAAAGTCGTGGAAAGAGTTGCCTCATTTAAAGATGTGTTGTGTATCGTGTTATTCATACCTCGAACACAGAAATAAAAGTTTCCTTTTAAATATGATAATTCACTCGTCATTGCTGTACTTCCGAATTATCTAGTAGTGTAAAATAAAAGTTGTACAAATTGTTCAACTGTGTCAAATTAATAAAACAGTCTATAGTGGACAAAATGTGAATGACTTTCAGAAAATACACTGGGGATTTGACTCGAATGTAAGTAAATTATTCCATTTTTCTGGCAGGTGTATAAAATATCGTTGTGTACAGGTAGTGGTTAGCTGGAACTATGAATTCTCTCTGTGGGTTCATACTGAGCTGATCCATTTCCGTTGCGATTGGTAAAATATTTCACAAGACAGATACAGCGAAAGACAGGATGCAATATTACGTACTCCGCCGTTATTCTCAATAAAGTGAAGACCCGTTTGTGCCCGAGAAACGTCATAATTTTATTTGCGTCATAAACTGAGCTCACATCGTTTCCTGGGATAGAATGAGGTAAATAACACTGGAGATTCTTATTGTACCCTGATAGCATTTCGTAATCCGTGTTCTGATATTTTATCTCTGTATCGTCCTGGTGAAGAACATTCCACGTACCTGTTCTCAGCTGATAACGATAAATAGCCGAAGCCTTCATATCGAGCCATACTAGTTTCGTACACCCTAGCTCAAATAAACCCGTAGACATAATCGTCAATTATTATATAATAGATAATATGAAGCTAAGTGACATTACAACGCGGAAAAAGACTAGCAGAAGGTATTCGGAGATGTTATGTTTTGATACCTGGAACGAACTACCTACATCACCATCATTATCATCACCGTCATGTAATACGGACTTCCATTGTTGGAAATCTATGAATGCTACGCTGATGCAGATTTGGCACTATATATTTGGTGGTGAGAAGCTTAAAATTTTATTGATCTTGGCTGCTACGTGGCGGTCATCCTCGTATTTAGCGAAAACCTCGCTCACACTTTTGATGTATGTTGTGGTGTAGTGGTCATTATAAGAACTATTATTTTGTTAGGCGACTGCAGCTGACTTCCTGTGTATCGATTTGTGCTGTCACTCCATTTGACTGATGAAGTCATCCATTTGTAACGTATGCCACCGCCCAGACTTGACATGTAGTAATTCCGTGGGAACGTCTTCATCGCTAAATACTTTATTTATGACGCGTTCCAAGTAGCCATTGTCAAATAACTGTGACATAATTTACACAGAAAACAAATGACAAAAGCTTATAAAATTATGTAAATATTAGAAGTCCAGTCAGGAATATTAGAAACGAAAGAACATATCGAGTAGAAGTACTTACAATCTGCTTGGGAAAGCTCATACAAGTGAGCAGTACAGATAAATGTACACTCTCACGTGCAATTGTCGTTAGGCGTATATGCAAAAAATGATATTTTGAGTTGTCACATGCCAGACTGAAGGCAGCAGACTCGAGGACCGTATTGATTTAACTTGGCGCCAGATGGCGTTGATCTCAAATGGTTCGAATGGCTCTGAGCACTATGGGACTTAACTTCTGAGGTCATCAGTCCCCTATAACTTAGAACTAGTTAAACCTAACTAACCAAAGGCCATCACACACACCCATGCCCGAGGCAGGATTCGAACCTGCGACCGTAGCGGTCGCGCGGTTCCAGACCGTAGCGCCTAGAACCGCTCGGCCACCCCGGCCGGCGTTGATCTCAAAAACCAACACATATCAAGACATAGAGCTTATAATATACGAAACATCGTAAATACCACTTACAACATTTTACCTTTTATTTTTACAATGAGTGTCATATTGCCAATGAAAAAATAAAACAAAAACTACTAATGAGTAAAACCTGTCGTGAAGCATATAAAAAGATTGTACAGCACATTCGGTAGAATGTCCATCGACAAAGAGAGCAATGTAAGGGCCATCATTATAAAGGAAGACATTAAATTTTTAATTACTATTTTCCGAGCAAATCAAGCAGTCTTCAACCTACTGATACCACTGATTGGTCATTTCAAAAAACAAAATTGTAATGTCTTCCTTTAGAATGGTGACCTTTACATTGCTCTCTCTCTCACTCTCTCTCACTCTCTCGATGGAATGCGCTGGCATCCAAAATAAAGCAACAAACAGGTATTTCCCCGTCCTGTGTCTAATTCAAGAATATAATCATACAAACCGCCAACAGATGTCAGTATGATCGTGTTCTGCATGGAAGATGGCATTCCGGTTAACAGACAACTACGCCGACGATGACGTCAGGGCACGTACCAAACAAGGTAGTGTTTGCCGAGTAGTCTCACAGCCACAATCGTTGTGTACACATTCACAGACGGTGCAGTGTGGCATAGAGAAAGCTCCTACCAGACTATATCCGGTGGAGAACAATAAGAAGAATGGAAGCACGACAGTGGCAAACTGATGTGGCCTGATGGCTTGTGGAACGTTTTGTTCTTTCTCAGATATGGAGACAGTGTATAGAGAGCGAAACTGTATCCCGAAAACCAGGGCAGGTCCGACCACGTGTAACATCAGCAAGAGAGGACCGTTATTTGGCTGTAATGGCACAAGAGTACTACCTTAGTACTGCACGGCAACGGGCATCTGACCTCGCAGCATCCACTGGACGTGTTGTATCGAGGAAGACGGTGCGCAGAAGGATTCAGCAAAGCGACCTTTATTGTCGGGAACCTGTTATATGTGTATCTCTGACGTGTCTCCACAGAAGGGGACGTCTAGAGTGGAGCCATCAACATGCCACCTGGACGGTCGAACAGTGGGACAACGTTCTTTTCACAGATGTGTCCGTATTGGTTTGGAGAGTGATTCTCGACGGATTCCCATCTGGAGGGAACAACATGGAACTCAATTTCGGGACCATAACATTGTGGAAAGATGCTGATATCGAGGAAGATCCCTAATAGTGTGGGTAGGGATTCAAATGGTTCAAATGGCTCTGATCACTATGGGACTTAACAGCTGAGGTCATCAGTCCCCTAGAACTTAGAACTACTTTGAAATGTCTGTGTAAACAGAAGAAACTAACGATCAAAGTCCGAAAACAATTTATTGGACTGTTCCATTAACCAAAACAAATTCTCCAAGTATAACACCAATACAAAACAGTGATCCATCTTCGAATCACAACTACATACAAGAATAATATAGAAAACAACTGAAATAATTTCCCACTAGTCTCCGCCAGAGACTTCTCCGATATACCAAGCCTAATCCAGAGATCAGCGAGAAGATCCAAGCTGGGCTGCCGGGGCGGCAGCTATCGACGTCTGCTGGCGGTCGATGAACTCCCGATGTGCGGCCGAGCGCCGGCCTTTATAACGCTTCGACGGATGAGTACCTCGGAACTATTTTCCATCACGTGGTTTGACATGTGATGTTTATGTGGGCCGGTAATGGCCCCTGGTGGCCGCTGGTGTCTTTGCTGTATTGTTGTTGTTGTTGTGGCCCTTCATCAATATTGCCTGTTGGTTGTGTAGTGCTTCGGTGTGCCTGCGAAGCGGGCAACCCGCGGCTGCAGGATGTCAGTTTGGTTGCCGATACTCTAGGCGCCGTGATGTCTGGTGGAGAAGGCCACAGCAAACTTAATCCTAACTAACCGAAGGACACCACACACATCCATGCCCGAGGCAGGATTCGAACCTGCGACCGTAGTGGTCGCGCGGTTCCAGACTGAAGCGTCTTGAACCGCTCGGCCACCATGGCCGGCTGTGGCTAGGGATTATGTTGACCACTAGAACACATCTTGATTAATTGTACGGGTGAATCGGCGTGGTTTAATTGCTGTAAGGTATCGTGATGAGTTCTTTGGACCTCATTGTGATTGTGCTGTGAGCCCAGACTTCATACTGGTGAACGATAAGCTGGCCCGTGTGACCGAGCGGTTCTAGGCGCATCAGTCTGGAACCGCGCGACCGCTATGGTCGGAGGTTCGAAACCTGCCTCGGGCATGGATGTGTGTGATGTCCTTAGGTTAGTTAGGTTTAAGTAGTTCTAAGTTGTAGGGGACTGAAGACCGCAGATGTTAAGTCCAGTAGTGCTCAGAGCCATTTGAACCATTTTGGCGAACGATAATGCTAGACCTCATGGAACCCGGGTGATTAATGTTTCTTTGGAAATGATAGATATTGTATGATTGGCGTGAATCCAACAGGGCTTGTCAGAGATGCACTAGGGAGACTGGTTACATTGAGAGGTGGCACGAGCCCCCTCTCATATTTCTATCTTACGACTCTCCTCTCTATTTGCATGCGGTGGAGGGCTGCTATTCCTTCACACGCGGACTTCCCACGCAGCGTCTCTCGTCACCCGGGTGGTCCGGTGACAGGCGGGTTAAGCCGACGTGTGTGAGGCAGTCGAGTGAATGCTTTGCAGACGCCGACATTGTCAAGAGACACGCCCGCTGGGGTGTGAAGTAGCGGCTGGGCTAGAGGTTCCGTTACTTCGGAGAAACTTAGCGAAAACACTTTCTGGCGGGCTACCAGCGAGGCGTGGGAATGACTTGTGTACCCTGGCAGTTGTGGCGGGAAAATTCCCGCACTTTCTGCAAAATAGTAACGGTGATTGGTTTGCTCAGGGCATAGCGCCGTGACGTAGCAAAATCAGCACAGAAATTGGCGCCAAGAATCTCCATTGGTGGAATGGTAGTGCTCCGGCAATGGAGTGGAATTTCCGCCGGTTTTCGGGTTGCTGATAGGAACGTAACCACGGCCACTGTCGTGGGGGCGGGAATGTTGTGAGTTCGGCCTGCACGGGTGCTCTAAGGAGTCGGCAGTCGCCTTTCGGTCGAGGACGTCGAAGCAACCAGCCCTCGCCTGCGGTACGCCAGATCGTGTTCTGGGAGATAAGAAGACCGTTTGGTAATGTACGTCCGCAGCACCGGCAGATAGGGATTTTCCTAGGTGACAATCAGAGCTCAAGCAGAGCGCGCCTGTTCATCCTTTTCTAACTTTGTTCTGTTTCGAGTAGCAGCAATTACTGTTGGGTTAGCTGTGTGTCTCTCTTGAGATTTGAGTGGAAAGGAATTGGCTCCACATACCACTTCGTCTTAAACCTCACGATCTAAGTTAGGGACAACTTCACCTTTATAGTGTTTGTATGAATCTCCAATTTTAGCCAATTTGATGTTTTATAAATACTTCCTGTATTTCTTTTACTATTCTGTGTTTAATCTTAATAAATCATATTGTTATTTTGGACAGAACTTTCATTCTGTTAATCGATAGAGCAACCCTATCATTCCTCACTATGCTAATGAAACCTTGGTTTATTTAACTTATTTATCAAATTAAATTATTGCAGGTGCCAAACTCTCTTCTACTCGACTAGCAGGGTTGATTAGAGTCAGTTCGCGTATTTCTTTTATCCTTGTGCAACAGCAAAAGTCGGAGTTAGAATAGGGGGGGGGGGCTTAGAGCATGATTTACATATGTGGATTCTAGTAGAACTTAGTGATAAATACACTGCTAGCCCCGGCACCTCGCATAAAATGGCGACCCTGCCAGGATCTTTCCTGTGAATCACTGATAAGCCAACAGGATTCTTAGAAGGAACATTCAATTGTTTTTCTCTGTTTTTTTTTATGAGTAATACCTAACTTGTTTTTCTTGTAGTTCCGTGATTAGTTTTAAGTAGCGGTGCATGATTACAGTTTTTGCTTTCAGTGTATATTTTTTTTGTTCATTGTTTTTGTGTTTCGTTGATGTGGTGTCCGTACCACATCGTACTTTGTATATTTGTGTGCGGTTTCTGTACCACATCAAATTGCGTTTGTTAATTACAGCGTTGGAACAGCGTTGTTGAAATTTTATGTCTATGTGTAAAAATACAGGGAGTAGATTATTTTTACTGTGTATTTTAGATAAATTTTGTTTCTCATGAATGATCACGAGAAGTAAGGCACGACTATTAGTGAGCGAAGCTAAAACAAAAGTGGATACTATAATGGATAAGGGGCATGTTACTGACGGGGATAGGTTCGGAGATGAGATGGGCATATTTTTAGCAGGACAGGACGACAGGGTCATTGATGAGGACGGTGATTTGGACGCGATCTTAGAGCAACGTCGCGACCGTGATTATGATAGCGAGGTAGAGGATGAAACAGAGACAGGCACACAGGTCGAGACGGCAGCAGAAGTTTATAATCAAACGAACGAGAGCAGACAGGGGCCAGCTCGGTCACGTCAGAGCTCTAGCGCCCAGGTGTCCAGAGTTACATCGCCCATGTGTGACGAGGATCAAAAAGATGACATTAACCCAATACTGAGCTTCCTACGATCAATGAAAGAAGAAGCTGACGAACAACGTAAGAAGGAGAAGGAAGAAGCTGACGAACAGCGTAAGAAGGACACTCAGGCAATAATTTCGCATATAGGGAAAATTCGTGGGGAATTACTAACAATAAAGAAAGAATGTGGAGAAGCAAAACAGATGTCACTGGTAGCACAAAAAGTAGCAGGCCTAGCCAAAACGGCAGCAATGGGGGCAATGAAAGTTGCAAAGGTAACTTCTCAACTCGCAGGTCGCTTGCGACGTGCGACACAAGCCCACTCAAAATCCCTAGCGTTCTTAAAAACCCAAGGTAATATTGCGGTTACGAACATCATGAAACGAATGAATGAAGTAGAGAGTCGGATAGCAAAACTAGAGCGAAACGGGCACACGAGCACTGCGCGTTCGGATACCAATGATGGAGTACACAGAATTGTGTCTCCGAGGAAAAGCCCGCCGTGCTCTAGCCCAGTGACAGAGTGCGGAACTAACAATGCACACGCAGAAACACCTAGTAATAGCTCCAATAATTGTAGCCCACTTAGGAGAGTGAATTCTGAGTGCCACTGCCACTGTGATAGAGAGGTAGCACATCACAGTTATCAGCAAGATAGATCAGGACACTCAGCAGACGTGCAAGTATCGGAAACGAGTGACAACACCAGTGCGAGGATCGGACAGGATTTTGATCACAATCACTTCCTGTCGATACTAAAATTCCAAAAGTTCAGAGATAATGGAGGGTCGATGCATCCCAAGAGCTGGGTGATGCAGTTTACAAATTCATTACCGTCATCATGGCCAACCCTGGCAAAATTAGAATTCATGTGTGGACACATCGAAGGCCAAGCCGCGGAAAAGATGCGGGGTGTGGCAGCGACGTGTCAGACTTATCAGGAATTTGTTGATGCGTTCCTGGGGATCTACTGGTCAAAGGAAACGCAAGACAGGATTAAAGACGAAATAATATTTTGTCCTGAACTGGAAGTGTCCGGGCATAAGAGCGCAACCAAATTTTTTGATGATTTACTCAAGAAGAATCAGTTTTTAGATAGTCCATATAGCAAGGGAGAAATCATCAAATTTTGTTTTTCCAAATTGCCTGTTAGGTATCAACAGACACTTGTCGGCAAGTGTGGATCTGACATCGAAGCATTCAAGAGTCTATTGCGCGAACTCGAAGTAGTCTTCGATAAACAAGACGCAAAGGACAGGAAGAAGGCGCAAAATAACAAATACCACGGGCCAGCAAGGGCAGACGACAACAGATCGCATAATCGCGCTCGTCAGTTAGGAAACCAGGGTTACGGAAATCAAGGTTACGCAATTCAAGATTATGGAAACCAGAGACACGGAAACCAGGACGTCAGGGAACAGGGTCAATCTAGACAAGGAATCTGGGACAGGAGGAATAACGAACGGCAAAGCGACCGTAACTGGAGAGAGCGAAATCAAGGACCACAGGAGAACCAGGAGATTGAAATTAGACCTGCAAATCCTAAGGTACGTCAGAGGAGGGGGAGTCTGACAAGGGATTGGCGCTAGTCCATAGGACTCCACCACATCTCTCACACAAAGAAGTTCGTGGAATAATAGTAGTTTAAGTGGTGTACATAGTAGAATAGGCAATTATATGAACCTTTCTTCGGGGAACAATAATCGTTGCATTAATGGATTAAGATTGTTAAAGTATTAACACGCTGCGTTTTCTCGCATAAGAATTTACTGGTGTTAATTTTTTTTGTCTATGTTCGGGATATCCTCTGTCGTTGCGATAAGAGGCACTACCTTTCCATGAGCAATGTTTTTGTCCTTTCCTATCTGGTGTCCATGTTAAGGGATAATGATGAGTGACGAGATGTTGCACAAACGGGCGCATACAAGAACGTGCTCTTAGAAGCGTTCTGAGAAGTCGTGATACGCTCCATAGCGGCCACAACCAGTTCGTGAATCGTTCATACCAATGCTTGCAGGCACGCGTCAGTGCACTGCAAGATTGTGCTATATTGCGTGATTTCGAGGATGAAATGGGCAGTATAGTTTTTGCAGAGCTGCGCCAGCATCGTTGTCTTGCAAGTCGGGGTGATCCTGTGAGCGTTTGACTCCAATGGTGCCCTAGACGAGAGAAATGCGAGCATAAAGCCTACCATGCCAATGTGCTGGTTGGGGATTTAGCGTGCTGCTCGTGACTGTCACAGATGAATAACCAGGGACTTATACTTGGATATTCGTGACATACTGTGTAGCTGGCGTGTGTTGGGCGACTGAATCCTCAACAGGAACCACCCCTGGCTTGGTCATATTACACTGCTTCTGGAAAGGTGTGCTTTGATCCCGAAAACCGCATCAGATAGAGAAGGAAGTTGCAACTATAAATTTATTGTCGTGTATAGCCATGGCTAACCCAGTCTCTGGAGTTTCAGTGAGGCGTAGTGAGAACTCGGAGGCCATGTCGTACGGCGCGCACATCACTGTCGTCAATAGCGGCGAGCAGCGAGACATCTCAACGAAACAGGAATTATGTGAGAGTATTGTATATAAAAAAAAGGTAATAATAATAATAATAGAGTACCATATTCTAGGATAAATTAAACTTTAGGATTTTTACAATAACTAGATTAATATTGTGGGGGTTTTCTACCACAAGTGTTGTGTTTGGCGCGCGCCTGTTGGGATGTTATTTTTCAGATCATGAAACCACAGACCCGAGATGGAGGGACGACCGGCGAGCGAATGTACAATAGTTGCATGTTCGAACGTACAATAGTTGCATGTTCTTTATAGCTCAGTAAAACTTCAGCCTGCATAATAATATAATTTATTTAGAAGACATAGAATGTAGATCGTTGGCATATGGTAGTTAATTCTTGAGCATGTATACTGTCGATCTATATAATTAATAGTAATATTAGTGCGGGCCCGCACATTTAGTTGTTCATCCATTACAAAGCATCAGTTATCACACACCATGTACAATACTGAGATCGGTCTCTACACATATATCAAAATAAATTATTTCCATGTCTAGATTAGATGTTATAATGATTGCCATAGATTAATAACTATAAAAGTAAAATAAGAGTGTCTGAAATGACAGACCATCAATGTTTCATTATGTAAATTTATTATAACATAGAAGGTCATGGGAAAAAGTTAGGCATAAGATTTTTGTAAGAATTGTGCAGACGACGAGGATCGTGGCAATGCGGAGGCCGGCCGGAGCGGGAACAAGAGGTCTACGGCTACCTGCAAGAAAAGAGCGTCAGCACCCCACCTGACGTGAAGGGCGAGAACATCCGGTCCACAGGCTGACGGTCACCCGGCCGCATACCTGAGGGATTACGCGGGACCCTCGCCAGGCCACAAGCGAAAGTGAGGCTGGCCGTTGACACTGACACGTGACCCACACGCGACAGCCTGCTAGCTCTCCGGACGCGGCAGCCGTTTGGAGGGATTCCCTGCGGCAGACCACGTTGTCGTGAGTACACGAAGAAGATCACATATCGTGTCAGAATCTGCGCCTCATGTGACTCAGGACAGAAAGGGACGCTATATACTCACCTGTTTGGGTTTTTACAACTCACTAGCATTGGCCGATCTGCATACACAAAGCAGTATCGTGCCACACTAACAAATGTATGGTCTCATTTCTAACTTCTCCTCTCTTTTAGAGAGCAGTTTTAGCAATCGTCACTCCTAGTTCGATCCTGTATGGATGACCTCACACACTTGTGGAGTCACTCCACGTGCCATCATCCCTTGTCGAACTGCAATATTGGGAAACGTAAAGTACTGTCCAGCGAGAGAAGAGACCTAGACTAGTGATGTATCCCAACAAATAGACCTCAGAGACAATTAATCGACGTGAGGAGAGCCTATCACTGTGTCTTCCTACCGTACTGCCGTGATCATATGCGTGGGTCTGACTACAATCTCAACAGCGTACTGCAGACACTCCAGAACTCCCTATTGCTGTTGCCACAATGTAGCAACAACACCCGACGTTTAGCCTTATGTGATGTCAGTACTGTGTAATTAGTGAAGTGCTACGGATATTTCTAACAATGTGATTTAGTGCCTCATTCTCAGCACAGTCGTGAACTTTGTGCAATGTGCATGCACAATTTGATGCCCCATGAACCTTTTTTTTTTCTTTTTTTTTCTTAAATTTCTTTCTCTAGTGTTGGTTTTGTAATGTATGTTATACCTTGTATGTGTTTGTGTTTTACACTGTAATTCTTATTACGAATTACTGTATTGTTCTCCACACCATGTTTTTTTTGTATTTTGTATTTATTGTTGTGTGTATGCGACCAGTGTGCCTGAAGTCCCCATAAACTGAAGCAGATACCACCACTGTCATTGTGAATGGACCATCAGTTCAGGGAACATTTTGTAAAGGTTATTCTTGCTGCAGGGAGACAGAATGAATCGGAGGTTGTAATTAGATTCTGAAAGCTCACAAAGAGATTGTTAACTTAAATAGTATCATGTGTGAGTGAGTTCAGGTTAGTTTAATGATTAAAATTGTTGTAACATCTTGGGCATTTAATTGCGGAGCACTCCAACTCTGATTGTAAAGAATAAACTGCTCCATATTTGGCTCAGATGCCCGGGCCATATTTAGAGCATGAATGTCTGCGTGAATCGGTGATTGGAAGGGGCTCCCTGGGTATGGATGTGTGATGTGAGTGTTAGTGTTCCATATTAAGAAGGTGAAGTTGGCTACATCATAAATAATCCTCCCTCTATGAGCTGCATTTTTCAGTTGCAGTGATTTTCTTTATAGAGTGCGGCATGTGGAGCCAGTTGCGAGATTGTTCTTGGGCGATTGACTCACTACCTTGCTCCTAAGTGAGCCAACCGCTCACCAATTACAATCTAAAATGGCGTAGGGGCTATGAGAGGTGGCATGAGCCCCCTCTCATATTTCTATCTTACGACTCTCCTCTCTATTTGCATGCGGTGGAGGGCTGCTATTCCTTCACACGCGGACTTCCCACGCAGCGTCTCTCGTCACCCGGGTGGTCCGGTGACAGGCGGGTTAAGCCGACGTGTGTGAGGCAGTCGAGTGAATGCTTTGCAGACGCCGACATTGTCAAGAGACACGCCCGCTGGGGTGTGAAGTAGCGGCTGGGCTAGAGGTTCCGTTACTTCGGAGAAACTTAGCGAAAACACTTTCTGGCGGGCTACCAGCGAGGTGTGGGAATGACTTGTGTACCCTGGCAGTTGTGGCGGGAAAATTCCCGCACTTTCTGCAAAATAGTAACGGTGATTGGTTTGCTCAGGGCATAGCGCCGTGACGTAGCAAAATCAGCACAGAAATTGGCGCCAAGAATCTCCATTGGTGGAATGGTAGTGCTCCGGCAATGGAGTGGAATTTCCGCCGGTTTTCGGGTTGCTGATTGGAACGTAACCACGGCCACTGTCGTGGGGGCGGGAATGTTGTGAGTTCGGTCTGCACGGGTGCTCTAAGGAGTCGGCAGTCGCCTTTCGGTCGAGGACGTCGAAGCAACCAGCCCTCGCCTGCGGTACGCCAGATCGTGTTCTGGGAGATAAGAAGACCATTTGGTAATGTACGTCCGCAGCACCGGCAGATAGGGATTTTCCTAGGTGACAATCAGAGCTCAAGCAGAGCGCGCCTGTTCATCCTTTTCTAACTTTGTTCTGTTTCGAGTAGCAGCAATTACTGTTGGGTTAGCTGTGTGTCTCTCTTGAGATTTGAGTGGAAAGGAATTGGCTCCACATACCACTTCGTCTTAAACCTCACGATCTAAGTTAGGGACAACTTCACCTTTATAGTGTTTGTATGAATCTCCAATTTTAGCCAATTTGATGTTTTATAAATACTTCCTGTATTTCTTTTACTATTCTGTGTTTAATCTTAATAAATCATATTGTTATTTTGGACAGAACTTTCATTCTGTTAATCGATAGAGCAACCCTATCATTCCTCACTATGCTAATGAAACCTTGGTTTATTTAACTTATTTATCAAATTAAATTATTGCAGGTGCCAAACTCTCTTCTACTCGACTAGCAGGGTTGATTAGAGTCAGTTCGCGTATTTCTTTTATCCTTGTGCAACAGCAAAAGTCGGAGTTAGAATAGGGGGGGGGGCTTAGAGCATGATTTACATATGTGGATTCTAGTAGAACTTAGTGATAAATACACTGCTAGCCCCGGCACCTCGCAACATCAGCATCCACCATCTCTCCAAGACTAACTAACAGCTATACGGGAAGAACGGGCGTTATTGCCTCAACATAAGACTGATGACGTCGTTCACAGCAAGCATTGTCGTTCTCAGATCCGTATTGCTGCAAGAGTAGGGCACACACCATACTGAGCACATTAACCAGATATCGGAATGTGTGTGCTAAAGTTGGAAAAAACGAAGAACAATCTTGTCTACCTTTATGCATGTTGCAGTTGTATATGTAATGTATTCATTACATTGCTTCTGCTATACTATTAGCTGATTATATTGTTTTGTGGCAAAACAAAGGCAACATAGCAGAATTTGCCTTTGTTGCTTTAATTTTGGACACCAGTGTAGGTAGTGCTTAAGTCCCTAAACGGCGAAGTTATTAAAGTCGAAGGAATATTTCCACATTGTGCCTAGTGTGCTGGATGATCTTTGTATATGTTCCGTAACAAGTTTTGGTCCAAACGTACTCTATGTTTCATTTTTTCATTGACGATATGACGCTTATTCTAAAAAAAGGAAAAAAAAAACAAAAAACAAATGAAATGTGGTAAGTGATATTTACGATGTTTTGTATATTATAAAATCTACGGTTAGTTTCGAACTTTGAGGTCCAGGCCGTATGGCGCCAAGTTGAAACAATACGGTCCTCTGGCCTGCCGCGCTCAGTCTGAAATGTAGTTTCTCAGAATAACATCTTTTGCTAATACGCCTAACGGCAATTTCCTGTGAGATTATACATTTTCCTTGTGTTGCTCACTTGCATGAACTTTCCTAAGCCTACTGTAAGTACTAGTACTCAATATCTACTAGAGTTCCTTATCTTATATTGGCCTTGTAATATTTATATACAAACTTTTCAAATTAGTCGGTTGTGTAAATTTTGTCACTGTTATCTGATGATGATTACTCGCAAGGCGTCATAAGTAAGTATTTAGTGATCAAGACATTTCCAGGAATTACTACCTGCCTTGCGCTGGTGTAGTTGCATTTCTGGATAATGTTTGTGTACCTTCAAAATATTTCGAAGTGGCTGGCAAAACGTCAGTCACGATTACGACTAATAGTTGCTGTAGATGTTGCTAAAGCTCTGAAGTTTTCTTTTTAAATTTTAACATAGGAAAGTGAAATTTCCGCAACTGTATACTTTCACAAAAATGAGACACCACTTATTAGACATTACTAATAACTTGAATTCTGCAACAGCCATGTGATATTACGGCACAGTACGCGTTTATAGAGAACGATCACTCATCTTCAATGCAAAGGAGCTACACTACTGGCTATTAAAATTTCTACACCATGAAGATGACGTGCTACAGACGCAAAATTTAACCGACAGAAAGAAGATGCTGTGATATGTAAATGATTAGCAGTTCAGAGCATTCACACAAGGTTGGCGCCGATGGAGACACGTACAACGTGCTGACATGAGGAACGTTTCCAACCGATTTCTCATACACAAACAGCACTTGACCGGCGTTGCCTGGTGAAACGTTGTTGTCATGGCTCGTTTAAGGAGGAGAAATGCGTACCATCACGTTTCCGCCTTTGATAAAGGTCGGATTGTAGCCTATCGCGATTACGGTTTATCGTATCGCGACATTGCTGCTTGCGTTGGTCGAGATCCAACGACTGTTAGCAGAATGTGGAATCGGTTGGTTCAGGAGGGTAATACGGAATGCCGAGCTGGATCCCAACGGCGTCGTATCACTAGCAATCGAGATGACAGGCATCTTATCCGCATGGCTGTAACGGATCGTGCAGCGACGTCTCTATCCCTGAGTCAACAGATGGGGTCGTTTCCAAGACAACAACAATCTGCACGAACAGTTCGACAACGTTTGCAGCAGCATGGACTATCCGCTCGGAGACCATGGCTGAGGTTACCCTTGACGCTGCATCACAGACTGGAGCGCCTGGGTACACGAATGACAAAATGTCATTTTTTCGGATGAATCCAGGTTCTGGTTACAGCATCATGATAGTCGCATCCGTGTTTGGCGACATCGCGGTGAACGCACATTGGAAGCGTGTATTCGACATCGTCGTACTGGCGTATCACCCGGCGTGATGGTATGGGGTGCCATTGGTTACACGTCTCGGTCACCTCTTGATCGAATTGACGGCACTTTGAACAGTGGACGTCACATTTCAAATGTGTTACGACCCGTGGCTCTACCCTTCATTCGATCCCTGCGAAACCCTACATTTCAGCAGGATAATGCACGACCGCATGTTGCAGGTCCTGTACGGGCCTTTCTGGATACATAAAATGTTCGACTGCTGCCCTGGCCAGCACATTCCCCAGATACCTCACCATCTGAAAACGTCTGGTCAATGGTGGCCGAGCAACTGACTCGTCACAATACGCCGGTTACTATTCTTGATGAACTCTGGTATCGTGATGAAGCTGGATGGGCATCTGTACCTGTACACGCCATCCAAGCTCTGCTTGACTCAATGCCCAGGGGCATCAAGGCCGTTGTTACGGCCAGAGGTGGTTGTTCTGGGTACTGATTTCTCAGGATCTATGCACCCAGATTGCGTGAAAATGTAATCACATGTCATTTCTAGTATAATATATTTTTCCAACGAATACCCGTTTAGCATACGTATTTCTTCTTTGTATAACAACTTTAATGGCCGGTAGTGTATTTGTAAATTAAAGTTTAGCCCCTCCCCACTAAATCTTACGTCGTACCTTCGTCAAAAAGATACAATTAGCACAGGGATGCTATCCGTCTTGAGACTTTTGACAGATTAGTTATGGGCAAACAAATGTACAAGACGAGACAGCAGCTCAAAAACATCGAAAATAATTTAACAGTTTTACGCTTGGAAGACAAACGTAAGAATATCGACTCGTTAGAGAAATTAGATGTAATGATTCGTACGTAAGGATCTGATGATGTTCTGAATTAACGAAGTTCTAATGACCTCGATCTGTTTCAGAATTGCTTTACGAATTCTGAATAGTATGTGGTGTTCTTTGGTTACCAGTCGATTATCTTTGGTTAAGGCAGAAGGATATTTGCTTATTTGGCATAGTAATACATACTGTGTGTGGGGTGGTGGGTCTCCAGTGTTGTGACGGTCAGCACAGCAACCGGATACTGGATACATGCTGTGTGTTCATCGCGAGTAACGGTTGGAAGACATTTTGTGTGGCCTCCATGTCAGTAGCGTGATCCGTCCGTTGGGTGCTTCTCTACGTAAAGGTAATCCAAACACAATGTGTGACTATACAGAGTGATTCAAAAAGAATACCACAACTTTAAAAATGTGTATTTAATGAAAGGAACATAATATAACCTTCTGTTATACATCATTACAAAGAGTATTTAAAAAGGTTTTTTTCACTCAAAAACAAGTTCAGAGATGTTCAATATTGCCCCCTCCAGACACACGAGCAATATCAACCCGATACTCCAACTCGTTCCACACTCTCTGTAGCATATCAGGCGTAACAGTTTGGATAGCTGCTGTTATTTCTCGTTTCAAATCATCAATGGTGGCTGGGAGAGGTGGCCGAAACACCATATCCTTAACATACCCCATAAGAAAAAATCGCAGGGAGTAAGATCAGGGCTTCTTGGAGGCCAGTGATGAAGTGCTCTGTCACGGGCTGCCTGGCGGCCGATCCATCGCCTCGGGTAGTTGACGTTCAGGTAGTTATGGACAGATAAGTGCAAATGTGGTGGCGCTCCATCCTGCTGAAATATGAATTGTTGTGCTTCTTGTTCGAGCTGAGGGAACAGCCAAATCTCTAACATCTCCAGATACTGTAGTCCAGTTACAGTAGCACCTTCGAAGAAAAAGGGACCAAAAACTTTATTGGCTGAAATGGCACAGAAAACGTTCACCTTAGGCGAGTCACGTTCATACTGAGTTGTTTCCCGAGGATTCTCAGTGCCCCATATACAGACATTGTGACGGTTGACTTTCCCGTTAGTGTGGAAAGTTGCTTCATCACTAAACACAATATTTGAAACGAAAGATTCATCTGTTTCCATTTGAGCAAGGATAAAATCACAGAAATCGATTCTTTTAATCTTATCAGCTGCAGACAGTGCTTGAACCAATTTCAGACGATAAGGTTTCATAACTAACCTTTTTCGTAGGACTCTCAATACAGTTGATTGTGGAATTTGCAGCTCTCTGCTAGCTCTGCGAGTCGATTTTCCTGGGCTGCGAACAAATGCTTGCTGGATGCGTGCTACATTTTCATCACTCGTTCTCGGCCGTCCAGAACTTTTCCCTTTGCACAAACACCCATTCTCTGTAAACTGTTTATACCAACGTTTAATACACCACCTATCAGGAGGTTTAACACCATACTTCGTTCGAAATGCACGCTGAACAACTGTCGTCGATTCAATTCTGCCGTACTCAATAACACAAAAAGCTCTCTGTTGAGCGGTCGCCATCTTAGCATCAACTGACGCTGACGCCTAGTCAACAGTGCCTCAAGCGAACAAATGTACAACTAAATGAAACTTTATAGCTCCCTTAATTCGACGACAGATAGTGCTTAGCTCTGCCTTTTGTCGTTGCAGAGTTTTAAATTCCTAAAGTTGTGGTATTCTTTTTGAATCACCCTGTATTTTAATGTGTGGCATAGTTCAACATGAAGAACAATTTCACGTGGCTGAATGTAATACTCCAGGACATAAATATTCCTTATTTCGTCAGAACTTGTTAATTCTAATCAAGTAATTGGTTGCTCACTCATGGGCAGTTGTGCGGTTAACTGTATAAAAGTATCGGATGTTGTAGGATGTCTGAGAATGGCTTTCTGGTCGAAGCCGCACAGTAACGGGGAAAAAACGGACGGTTCATGGTCATCCGGTAATGGAACAATGTTGTCCTCTAACCTACAATAAATTTTAACTCTAGGACGCCTAAGGGAGGGGGCGGGGTGGTTCGTTGAACCCACAATCTTTTTGTGTCCCCTGCTTTTACCCAAGTAACTTTCATACTACATATTCCCTTTGAGTTATTATTTATTGGCTATTTTGTGAAAAGTTAGTGTCAATATACTTTATAGAAAATTCCTGCTTTGAAAGAAAAAATAAATAAACTTATTATGGGTCCAACAAACCCCCCCTTAGGCTTCCATGCTATACAAAAATTTCCCTTTGTAGGATTCCGTATTTCTCATCTCAACAACAATGCAAGTTAGTTTCCTGTTGGTTGGTATTCTTGATATTCACAACAATCGGTTTACTTTCAGAGGAAGTGATTGTTGCTGTCAGTCAGCTGTTATTTATCTTGTAAACTTGCAGTGAGCGAGTGCAGTTCCCTACTGTTCACACCCAGACTTAGAAATGACTAAAAGAATACGTGCCTAGTCTTTAGAAGGAGTTCTGAATGAAATTTTAGATGAAGATTCTGACTCAGGGAGTGAAAGTGAATATGAGGATGGTGTTATGGAGTATGATTCAGACCGGGAAAGTGATGTGGACGTTAGAGAAGATGAAGATAGCGCAGCTTCAGGCAGTGACCATCAGGAAGTTATTGTGGCCAAGTCTGGAAGAAGGTACATAACCACACAGCCTAGAATTACTGGGAGGTCTCTTGCTAATACAGTAGGAGAGCAGGCAGGAGTAACTCCAGCTGGTGTTTTCCATTCACCTGGAGAAGCCTTGAAGTACGCCTGACATCATGGATGTTATAGTAAAACATTCAAATGAAGAGACAGTTAGGCGAAATGTTACTTTGACTAATGAGAAAGAATTGTATGCCTTTATAGGAACCCTGATACTTATGAGGTCAAATAAGGACAATTGTTTCAGTGTACATGATCTTTGGTCAGACCTAATGGGTCGGCCAGTTTACAAGAGTATTGTGGTAAGAGAACGTTTCAAGGAACTTATTGCAATCATAAGGTTTGATGATAAAAGTACCCGCCAGCTAAGAAGGGAAGCAGACAAGTTCACAGCAATCCGTGATGTTTTCAACAAAGTGAATGATAGATTTCCACTACTGTATAAACCAGGGGTCCACCTCACCACTGACGAGATGCTCAGCTTGTTTAGAGGGCGCTGTCCCTTCAAAGTATTTATGAAGGATAAACCGGACAAGTATGGCATCCTTATACGCATGATGTCCGATGCAGTTGACAGATACGTCTTGAATATGGAACACTATGCAGGCAATGTTCAGAATTTGTAGAAAGAAGAACGGGGTTCAGCAGCTGTCATCAAACGTCTGGTAGCACCTGTGAAAAATATTGGTCGAAATATTACTACAGACCGATACTACACATCGGTGGATTTGGCAGAAGAGTTATACCAAGACTACAAAGTTACTACAGTAGAAACTCTCCAATCAAACAGGAAGCATATTCCAGACATAATGAAGAACACGTCAAATCGAGAGCTATATTCATCAATGTTCTTCTTCACAGACCCATCAACAGGTAGGCCTCCAGTAACTTTGGTGTCCTACGTAGCAAAAACGAAACCAAGTAAAAACTTACTGATGTTGTCAGCAATGCACCAAGATGAAGGCACTGTTGGAGGAGAGAAGAATAAAACCGAGATAAATGCATATTACAGTTCCACTAAAGGTGGAATTGATACCATTGATCAAATGGTGCGTATGTACACCTGCAAGAGGGGAACAAAGAGATGGCCTCTATACGTATTTTACTCTTTCATCGACATTTTGTGCTATCAATGCAACCACCATATTCATCCAGCAACATCCAAGATGGAATGAAAAGAAACCCAACAAACGGAAACTTTATCTTCTGCAAGCTGGGATGGAACTAGTGAAATTGCAGGTAGAAGAAAGAAGTGCCAATGCAAGAGGGTTGTCTAACCAAATCGTTCAATCAGTGGAGACTATTCTACAAACGAAAATCAAAGAAGTGACAACGGAAGCACGTCAGCCTCCTCCAGGGAAAGGTCGGTGTCATATTTGTGTAAGAGAAGCTAAAACAAAGAAGCAGAAGTACAACAATCAAAGTAAACCAAAACAGTATTGTGGACAGTGTCATAAACATGTGTGTTACACACATTCAGAAAAATTGTGAAGTGTGTCTCTTGCCTTGAAGTTGAGAACTCAGAGTAGTCTATTGTATATGAACACATCTGTATTTTGTATTGTAATACGTCAATTTCTTATTCACTCAATCCAATATTTATAACAATTAACAACATATATAAACCGATGCCTTAGTTAAAATACAAAAACCATTTTGGAAGTTGTAATTTTTCGTCAGTAAACTCATTTAATAACTGTGGACTCGCCGAACCCCCCCCCCCCCCCCTCCTAGGCATCCAAGTTAGGAAAAAAGGATTGGGCGTCCTAGGGTCAACATTCTGAGAACCGGGGCGAAGCCAAAATGATTGGTTTTAACGTATCGTGAGCTGCAGCTGCACAGTGAAACTACCTTGGGATACACTGGACGCTAGGTGCGCTTCTGTTTATACCGTACCATTAAGAACCACATACATAATTCTGTTTGCTAGGAACGCTTGGGTTCTGTGGCTTATATGTCCGATTTTCAGTTTGTACGAATTATGTTTGATAGAGGACTCGCCGGAATTGTGTCTAAGGCTTTCTTGAAGTCGAAAGCAGGGTTGTTGCCTGAGAACTGCTATCTGCTGCTCTTTGGTTCTTATGAACGAAACTCCAAAGCTATTTTACAAAAGATGGATGTCTCCACAAACCACACTGATTTCTACAAAGGAGTAGTTCCCTCTCCAGAGAAATTAGAGCTGAGGGCACAGTACAAACTGCTCGCCACTTAAGTTGAAACAGCAGGACGGATAGTAAATAACGAAGACATACTTACTGTACGTGAACAATACAGCAGGAACAAGACGTATAAGTTTCAGCTGCTCTGAGGTGCACAGTATTGGAAATGTACTACACAGAGCCGTCACCTCTGCTGCAGCAGTTGACTCTCGTCATTTAACCCTTCCGGCTCCATGCACAACCGTTATGCACCAGTATGGTTTTGAAAGTCTGAGATGGCCATGTGCCGTTCGAAACTGCTAATCTTGTGGTTAATGTGCCTTTGCGATCTGGACTGTTTCATAATTAAATTCAATTAATTTCCCTTACAAATGCGAATGACGGGAAATGCGTGAAATACACTGAAGAGCCAAAGAAACGGTTACAACAGCCTAATATCGTGTAGGACCCCAGGGAGAACGCAGAAGTGCCGCAACACGACGAGGCATGGACTCGACAAAGGTCTGAAGTCGTGCTGATGTCTGAGGGGTTAGGTGGCCACTCAGAAGAGTGTTCCTCGAGCCACTCTGTACCAATTCTGTACGTCGTGGGTGTCGTATTGTCGAGCTGAAATTGCCCAAGTCCGTCGGATTGCACAATGGACATGAGTGGATGCAGGCGATAAGACAGTGAGCTTACGTACGTGTGTCTAGACGTATCAGGGGTCCCATATCAGCCCAACTGCACACGCCCCACGCCATTACAGAGCCTCCATCACCTTGAACACCTCCCTGCTGACAAGCAGTGTCCATGGATTCATGAGGTTGTTTCCGCACCCGTACATATCCATTCGCTCGATACAACTTGAAACGAGACTCGTCCGACCACGAAACGCGTTTCCAGTCATCAACAATCGAATGTCGGTGTTGATCGGTCCAGGCGAGGTGTAAAGGTTTGTGTCGTGTAGTCATCAAGAGTACACGAGTGGACCTTCGGCTCCGAATGCCCATATCGATGATGTTTCGTTGAATTGTTCGCATGGTGACACTTGTTGATGGCCGAGCATTGAAATCTGCAGCATTTTGAGGAAAGATAGCACTTCTGGCACGTTGAACGATTCTCCTCAGTCGTCGTTGGTCCCGTTCTTGCAGGATCTTTTTCCGGCCGCAGCGATATCGAAGATTTGATGTTTTACTGGGTTCCTGATATTCACGGTACACTCGTGAAATGGTCGTACGGCAAAATCCCCACTTCATCGCTACCTTGGAGATGCTGCGTCCCATCGCTCGTGCGCCGACTACAACATCACGTTAAAACTCACTTAAATCTAGATAACTGTCATTGAGCCAGCAGTAACCGATCTAACAACTGCGCCAGACACTTGTTGTCTTACACAGGCGATGCCGACCACAGCACCGTAATCTGCCTGTTTACATATCTCTGTATATGAATATGCGTACCTATACCAGTTTCTTTGGCGCTTTAGTGTCGAGCGGCCGAACGACTCACAGATATGGTGATTTATCTTATACTACTCTGCTACAAAACGTCCAAGATACAGATTTTGTAATGATGATATGCAATAACAAGAATAATCTCTGAGAGAACTACAGCTTTGGATTTCACCCAGGGAAGAAATTTAACTACAACGGAGTCAGATCGTTATTCTGGGTCATCAATCAAAAAACCATTGCGCTCTGAAGACGAGTAGAATATTATGCCTCTGTTGTGGGAGTTCCCACCCGAACCAAATATTTCAAAAATTTCCGAATCGCACAGGATCGGAAGTGTATGAGAAAATTTCCAGTTTTAGAACATCCATAATCTTGTACCGAGGGTACAACACCACACACTTTTAGATGTATTTGCCGGCAATGCTTGTATCATGAATCGATAAAAAAAATAGACCCGACTAGGTTTATAGTACACATATCGATCTTGCGACCCTACCGCTAGAATGGAACGTCATTCACGAGAAACGTTTCTTTGTCTAGTGACCTACGATAAAGTGATCCTGGAAGAGAGGCCGTTTCCTCCGAAAACTGAATAAGGTATTCCACACGTACCACAGTAGTACAAGTTTATAGACCAACTAGCTCCGCAGATGAAGAGATTGAAGACATGTATGATGCGATTTAAAACAATTATTCAGATAGTTAAAGGAGATGAAAATTTAATAGTCATAGCGGACTGAAATTCGATAGTAGGGAAAGGAAGAGAAGGAAAAGTAGTAGGTGAATATGGACTGAGGGTAAAGAACGAAAGAGGAAGCTGCCTGGTAGAATTTTGGGTAGAGTATAACTTAATCATAGCTAACACTTTGTTTAAGAATCATGAGAGAAGGCTCTGAGCACTATGGGACTTAACATCTATGGTCATCAGTCCCCTAGAACTTAGAACTACTTAAACCTAACTAACCCAAGGACATCACACAACACCCAGTCATCACGAGACAGAGAAAATCTCTGACCCCGCCGTAAGATAGAAGGTTGTATGTATTGAAGAGACCTAGAGACAGTGGAAGCTTTCAGATAGATGATATAATGGTAAGATAGAGATTGAGGAATCAGGTTTTAAATTGTAAGACTTTTCTAGGAGCAGATGTGGATTCTGACCACAATTTATTGGTTATGAACTGCAGATTAAAACTGAAGAAACTGCAAAAAAGTAGGAATTTAAAGACATGGGACCTATGTAACTGAAACAACCAGAGGCTGTAGAGAGTTTCAGAGAGAGCATTAGGGAACGATTGATAAGAATGGGGGAAAGAAATACAGTAGAAGAAGAATGGGTAGCTTTGAGAGGTGAAATACTGAAGGCCGCAGAGAATCAAGTAGGTAAAAAGACGAGGGCTAGTAGAAGTCCATGGGTAAAAGAAGAGATATTGAAATAAATAGACGAAAGGAGAAAATATAAAAATGCAGTAAATGAGGCAGGCGAAACGGAATACAAACGCCTGAAAAATGAGGTCGACAGGAAGTGCAAAATGGTTAAGCAAGGACGGCTAGAGGACAAATGTAAGGAGGTAGAGGCATATATCACTAGGGCTAAGGTAGATACTGCCTACAGGAAAATTAAAGAGACCTTTGGAGAAAAGAGAACCACCTGTATGTATATCAAGAACTCTGATGGAAAACCAGTCCTAAGCAAAGACGGGAAAGCAGAAAGGTGGAAGGAGTATACTGAGGGTCTATACAAGGGCGATATACTTGAGGGCAATATTATAAAAATGAAAGAGGACGTAGATGAAGCTGAGATGGCAGATATGATACTGCGTGAAGACTTTGACAGAGCGCTGAAAGACGTGTCAAAAAGAAAAAGGGCCCCTGAATAGACAATATTCCATTAGATCTACTGATATCATTGGGAGAGCCAGCCAAAACAAAACTCTACCATCTGGTGAGCAATATGTATGAGACAGGCGAAATAACCTCAGACATCAAGAAGAAAGTAATAATTCCAAACCAAAAGAAAGCCGGAGTCAGAAGGTGTGAAAATTACCGAACAATGAGTTTAATAAGTGATGGCTGCAAAATACTAACACGAATACTTTACAAACGAATGGAAAAACTGGTAGAATGCGAACGCGGGGAAGGTCGGTTTGAGCCCGTAGAAATGTTGGACACGGGAGGCAGTACTGATCCTACGACTTATCTTAGAAAATAGATTAAGGAAAGGCAAAGGTACGTTTCTAGCACTTGTAGGCTTGGAGAAAGCTTTTGACAATGTTTACTGGAATACTCTCTTTCAAATTCTGAAGGTGGCAGGGGTGAAATACAGGGAGCGAAAGGCTATTTACAATTTATACAGAAACCAGGTGGCAGTTATAAGAGTTGAGGGGCACGAAAGGAATTCAGTGGTTGAGACGGGAGTGCGACAGGGTTGTAGCACGTCTCCAATGTCATTCAATCTGTGTGTTGAGCGAGCAATAAAGGAAACAAAAGAAATATTTGGAGCAGGAATTAAAATCCATGGAGAAGAAATAAAAACTCTGAGGTTTACCGATGACATTGTTATTATCTCAGAGACAGCAAAGGACTTGGAAAAGTAGTTGAACGGAATGGACAGCGTCTTGAAAGGAGGATATGAGATGAACAACAACAAAAGCAAAACAATGACAATGGAACGTAGTCGAATGAAGTCAGGTGATGCTGAGGGGATTAGATTAGGAGATAAGACACTTAAAGTAGGAGATGAGTTTTGCTATTTGAGAAGCAAAATAACTGATGATGGTCGAAGTAGAGAGTATATAAAATGTAGACTGGCAATGGCAAGGATAGCGTTTCTGTAGAAGATAACGTTGTTAACACCGAGTAAACAGGGTGAGTCACCTAACATGACCGCTGGATATATTTCGTAAACCACATCAAATACTGACGAACCGATTCCACAGACCGAACGTGAGGAGAGGGGCTAGTGTAATTGGTTAATACAAACCATACAAAAATGCACGGAAGTACGTTTTTTAACACAAACCTACGTTTTTTAAATGGAACCACGTTAGTTTTGTTAGCACATCTGAACATGTAAACAAATACGTAATCAGTGCCGTTTGTTGTATTGTAAAATGTTAATTACATCCGGAGATATTGTAACCTAAAGTTGATGGTCGACGGGCGTTTCATAGGACGTGGAGGACGCATAAATTGGCCAGCCCGTTCTCCTGATCTTACACCTCTGGACTTCTTTCTGTGGGGTACGTTAAAGGAGAATGTGTACCGTGATGTGCCTACAGCCCCAGAGGATATGAAACAACGTATTGTGGCAGCCTGCGGCGACATTACACCAGATGTACTGCGGCGTGTACGACATTCATTACGCCAGAGATTGCAATTGTGTGCAGCAAATGATAGCCACCACATTGAACATCTATTGGCCTGACATGTCGGGACACACTCTATTCCACTCCGTAATTGAAAACGGAAACCACGTGTGTACGTGTACCTCACCCCTCATGGTAATGTACATGTGCGTCAGTGAAAAAGACCAATAAAAAGGTGTTAGCATGTGAACGGAATGTGCTGTTCCAGTCTTTTCTGTACCTAAGGTCCATCACCGTCCCCTTTGGATCCATACGTAATTCGGTGCTCTCCGATACACACGATCGAACACCGGAGGAGTGGTACTCAAGCGTCAACTTTAGGTTACAATATATCCGGATGTAATTAACATTTTACAATGCAACAAACGGCACTGATTACGTATTTGCTTATATGTTCAGATGTTCTAACAAAACTAACGGGGTTCCATTTAAAAAAACGTAGGTTTGTGTTATAAAACATACTTCCTCGCATTTTTTTATGGTTTGTATTAACCAATTACACTAGCCCCTCTCCTCACGTTCGGTATGTGGAATCGATTCGTCAGTATTTGATGTGTTTTACGAAATATATCCAGCGGTAATGTTAGGTGACCTACCCCGTAGATTTAAGTGTCAGGAGATCTTTTCTGGAACTATTAGTATGAAGTGTAGCCATGTATGGAAGTGAAACATGGACGATCAATCGTTTAGAGCCAAAAGGGAATAGAAGCTTTCGAAACGTGGTGCTACAGAAGAATGCTGAAGATTTGAGGGGTATATCACGTAAGTAATGAGGAGGTACTGATTAGAATTGGAGAGAAGAGTAAATTGTGGCACAACCTGACTAAAAGAAGGGACCGGTTGGTAGGGTACGTTCTGAGGCATCAACGGATGACCAATTTAGTATTGGAGGCTATCGTGGACGGAAAAAATAGTAGAGGTAGAGCAAGAGATGACTACACTAAGCAAATTCAGAAGGGTGTATGTTGCAGTAGGTACTGGGACATGAAGAAGCTTGCACAGGATAGAGTAGCATGGAGAGCTGCATCAAACCAGTCTCTGGACTGAAGACCACAACAACTCAAACCTACCAAGGACATTGCTATCTTCTCTGTCGAGGGCCTTTAGCTGTAAATCAATTCTGCGGTCAAGTATGTCTGCAAATGTCATTTTCGCGTCTGCGTGACGATCAAATGGAATAACTACGTTTAGGTCTAGTTTGGTAAACCAGCTTAGTATAGTAGCCTTCAATTTATCTTCTTCTGTTCGGATGCCGTCACAGTCAACGAGTATTTGGACAGATTAGTTTGTTGCAATGGATAAATTTTCGTGGGACCAAATCATTTCGCTGTTTGTTTTTCTTTTTTTTTTGACAGATCAACAGGTACAATTGCTCCACCAATTTCGTTGACCACTTCTCGCATCTGGTCCTAACACTTACTTTGACATCGTTCAGCTTTTGTTTGCAGGGCCTCTTGTTTCACCTTGGCCTTAAACAGGCCCTGTTTGTCACGAGGCGTTCCCCTTAGCCTTAATATGGCTTGCAGCGCTCTCCACTTCCTTAGCAGTTTCCGAACACTGTTGTCGAACCATGATGGAGCCTTCCAATCTCTCGCTGTCTTCCGTGTCTGTAATGTAGTCTGTATCTGAGAAAGAGATCCTCGATTTTGTCCTCCGCATATCCGAATGTTAGCTGCTGAATGCTTAGTTAGGTTCTAAGTACATTCTTATCGAATTTCTTAAGCAAAAATAAATTTTTGTGCTATCTTTCCGTTCAGTACCAGTTATCAACGCTCCTGTAATAGCCCCGTGATCGCTGGCTGCTATCTCTTCCGTTATCTGCAACGAAACGTTGGGGCCTTTTCGTTGCCAGCACACCTAACACGTTTCCCTCGCGTGTCAGCTGTTCACAACATGCTCTAAACTTTCAAAAATACTTACAGCAGAGAGTAGAGAGATTCCTTATCCTTGACACGCTGAAACTAAATAGCTGTAATAACCATGTAAACATCCAAAACCCCCCACATAATTTAACCAAGGTCATGGTATCGAATTCTGTACTTTGAACTGAGAGTGAGTCCAGTGCTTTTAATAGCTGTGTCAGTTTCCCTGACCAAAACAAGCAACCTCTTTCAGATACTGACGGAACATATCTAAATACACGAGAACTCCGAATGTTTCTGCAGAAAACAGTCTGAGCAGAAACTGGTATTAAATGTTTTACTTTCGACGTAAGGAAACTTAGTTATATTTTAATAACGTATAAGAAAATACATAGAAATTTAGTTTGACGAATACAACCTCTTTGGTATTTTATAAATTTATGCAATTCATAATCATTCTGCAGCAAAATGTTGTACTTATCTGCACTCAAATACATATCTGAAGTCCATAGGATGATAAATGGAACTCCAGTTAATAAAAAAAGAAGTAGATTGATGTATCCATACGACTAATGTCTCTCTGCATGTCAAGATAGCCATTTGACAAGTGAAACGACAAATAACACGTTGACACACGTGTGAAATAGAGCGTTGCAATTTTGATGATAATTATGCTAAAAGTATTACATGAGGTTAGCACCCGACGAAATTGATGTCACTTTATTGGTGATTTTACCAGCTGTTTTCTCTGATTTTGTTTGATGTCCGGGTTGCGTATTTTACAGAACAGAGCATGGTCCAGTGAGAGATTGCGGTAACTGGAATAGTAATGGAAACACAGAAACGCTTTACGAATTTAGGAAACCGATATAAATATAGACGAACGTGCTTATTCTATAAAATTTCTGAAGAACTGCTGGAGAACTGTAACTTGGTGGTATGATATTTCGGCACAGAACCTTCTGGCCATCTTCAGGTGAATACTCCCCTATTTAAGATCCCGCTGGCACATGCGTGGTGTCCCAGTTGGCAGTGCGCAAGCGTTACTTGAGCGTTCGCACTTCTGCTTTAAGTTGGTGCGCTGGTCTGTGCGTCCTCTATGGTGAAAGCTCGCCTCTTCGATATCAAAAAAGTTGTCTTCGCACGGTAAGATCGCAGAACGACGCCGATTACGCTGACGACGAAGGTTTTCTGTAATCGTGTCCCATGCAGAATTTCACTGGGAACCGCCGCCTGTTAATGGTTCTAAGATTTTTCAAATGTGGTGTGAATGAATAACGGTTCCACGTTTTCACTTTAAATGCACCCTTCAGGAGTCTTAATAACACAAGTCAACACTACTTTGACATTACTGTCGTGATGTTACGTTACTCTCATATATCGCTGTACTACGAGGCCTGTTCAGAAAGTAAGCTCCGATTGATTACCAAATTGAAACCACAGTGAACATCAGAAATGTTTTACTTGTAACAATTAGCTACACCTTTCAGCTACTTCTCTACGAAGTCGCCGTTCTGACTTAGACTTTTGTCATAGCGTTGTACCAACTTTTCAATAGCCTCATCATAGAAGGCAGCCGCCAGTGCTTTCCGCCAATTCTCCACGCTGGCCTACACCTCGTTGTCTGTGTCAAAATGTTGTCTTCAAAGACAGCGGTTCATGTGACCAGAGATGAAACTCAGGGGGAGACAATTGCGGACTGTATTGTGGGTAATCTCACATTTCCATTTGAAAACGATGCAGGAGCATCTTCATTGCCCCTGCAGAATGCGGCTGAGAATTGTCTTGAAGAAGAAACAGCACGACAGTTATGTAATGTTAGCTGCATAGCTTCAGGCGAAATTTCTCACCAGGCCCTCGTACTTGGCGGCAGACACTATTTTCTAGACATCTTTACGCACTCACTGCGAGCTCAGAAATGAGAAGAGCGACGTGATGCTAACTGGGGTTATACTAGAAACACTACCCAACACATCTGTGCAAAGCTTTATCGGATTTTCATAGTCGTTTCCATTTCGCGACCGATCGGAGCTTACTTTCTGAACGCCCCTCGTATATTAAACAATTTTGCCCGTTTTTCGCGATTATTTCAGTGAGTATATTGGAGCTCTGTTCTACATCTACATCTACATGGATACTCTGAAAATCACATTTAAGTTCCTGGCAGAGGGTTCGTCGAACCACCTTCACAATTCTCTATTATTTCAATCTCGTATAGCGCGCGGGAAGAATGAACACCTGTATCTTTCCGTACGAGCTCTGATTTCCCTATTTTATCTTGGTCATCGTTCCGCCCTATGTAGGTCGGTGTCAACAAAATATTTTCGCCTTCGGAGGAGAAAGTTGGTGATTGAAATTTCGTGAGAAGATTCCGTCGCAACGAAAAACGCATTTCTTTTAATGATTTACAGCACAAATCCTGTATCGTTTCTGTGACACTCTCTCCCATATTTCGCGATAATACAAAACGTGCTGCTTTTCTCTGAACTTTTTCGATGTACTCCGTCAGTCCTATCTGGTAAGGATCCCACACCACGCAGCAGTATTCTAAAAGAGGACGGACAAGCATAGTGTAGGCAGTCTCCTTAGTTGGTCTGTTACATTTTCTAAGTGTCCTGCCAAAAAACGCAGCCTTTGGTTCGCCTTCCCCACAACATTTTATGTGTGTTCTTTCCTATTTAAGTTGTTCGTAATTGTAACACCTAGGTATTTAGTTGAATGTACGGCTTTTAGGTTAGACTGATTTATCGTATAACCGAAGTTTAACAAGTTCCTTCTAGCACTCATGTGGATTACCTCACACTCTTCGTTGTTTAGGGTCGACTGCCACTTTGCGCACCATTCAGATATTCTTTTCTAAATCGTTTGCAATTTGTTTTGATTTGCTGATGACTTTATTAGTAGATAAACGACAGCGTCATCTGCAAACAACCGAAGACGGGTGCTCAGATTGTCTCCCAAATCGTTTATATAGATAAGGAACAGCAAAGGGCCTATAACACTACCTTGGGGAACGCCTGAAATCACTTCTGTTTTACTCGATGACTTTCCGTCAGTTACTAGGAACTGTGACCTATCTGACAGGAAATCACAAATCCAGTGACATAACTGAGACGATATTCCATAAGTACGCAATTTTGCTACGAGCCGCTTGTGTGGTACAGTGTCAAAAGCCTTCCGGAAATCCAGGAATACGGAATCGATCTGAAATCCCTTGTCAATAGCACTCATGTGAATAAAGAGCTAGTTGTGTTTCACAGGGACTATGTTTTCTAAACCCAAGTTGGCTGTGTGTCAATAGACCGTTTCCTTCGAGGTAATTCATAATGTTAGAACACATATGTTCCAAAATCCTTCTACATATCGATGTTAACGATGTGGGCCTCTAATTTAGTGGATTACTCCTACTACCTTTCTTGAATATTGGCGTGATCTGTGCAACTTTCCAGTCTTTCGGTACGGATCTTTCTTCGAGCGAACGGTTGTATATGATTGTTAAGTGTGGGGCTAATGCGTCAGCATACTCCGAAAGGAACCTAATTGGTATACAGCCGGGACCAGAAGACTTGCTTTTATTAAGTGATTTGAGTTGCAGAACTACTCCGAGGATATTTACTTCTACGTTACTCACGTTGACAGCAGTTCTCGATTACAATTCTGAAATAGTTACTTCGTCTTCTTTTGTGAAGGCATTTCGGGAGGCTGTGTTTAGTAAATCTGCTTTGGCAGCACTCCCTTCGATAGTATCTCCATTGTTAACGCGCAGAGAAGGGCAGCCTGACACTCGCAACGCTGGGACGGTGTTTCGCTGGAACTGTCTCTCTGGAATCGTTCATTGGGAGAAGGCGGTTGGCGAATCTCATTAGAACAAGAAGGCCTCCGAATAGGAAACAGGCAGGTTCGCAGTAGCCGGGTAGTGACCCGTTTCTCGGCTTTTGAATGCTGAGCAGGCGTTAGCACCCCTTGTGGTCAGTGAACACCACACCTGCTCCACAGACCTCAGAAAATCACTGGGCATGATATTTTCCCTCGTTATGTTTACTTCCAAGAGACAGACGCAGCAGCAAAAATTTGACTCGGTCAACAATACTGCATCACTCTGGACTGTGTTATTGCCACGCAAAACTGATCAGTGGCGAAGACTCTGTTTCTGCCCAGTACTAAGTTCTTGTTTAAAAATGTACGTCTGATACGCAAAAGGAGGGAAATTACAAGTACTTTCGCGTGTTTTTTCGCCAATTCTGCAACCATTATCACATGTCACGTTGACAAAGAAAGACTCATCCTCTACATGTAGAGCTTTTTTTGAGGTAGTGAGTCAGAAAGATGTTACAATCAATGAACCACCGGTTGTCTGTAGGACAGGTGATTTTGCTTGTCGTCGTATGCTGTTAAACACATTTTCCTTGTTTTGACAAAATGTAAGTTCACGATCTACAGTAGCACAATCCATATTCTGAGCAGCTTGTTTACTTTTAGTTGTATTACTTATGTTGACGATCTGATTGATCGTAGGCCGACCGTAGTGGCCGGGCGGTTCTAGGCACTTTAGTCTGGAACCGCGCGACCGCTACGATCGCAGGTTCGAATCCTGCCTCGGGCATGGATGTTTGTGATGTCCTTAGGTTAGTTAGGTTTAAGTAGTTCTAGGGGACTGATGACATCAGATGTTAAGTCCCATAGTGCTCCGAGCCATTTGAACCATTTTTTGATTGATCGTAAACGGCAATTTTGGATTGTTTAACTTTGAATTTTCGAGTTGCACCGAGGATCTTGGTGCTGACTGCTCCCTGTGGTCTTCCAGATAAATTTTGTTCCATCCCACCGTGTTAGTGACATTCTTGGTCAATTTTATTGAATATCGAGATAACGTTTCCCTCTCAATTAGTTGTCAATTTTATGAAACACATAGAGAAAATTAACTCCTGTGATACGCAGACTTCACTTAAATTTCAGGATCCTTCAGCATCTCCTACAATTTTTCATGGTAAGTATCCATACAAAAAGTAGATGTAGCCTGTTGCATATCCAACCGGTTGGCTGCACTGTGCTGGGTTGTCCTTGTACACAGTGTCGAAATGTAAGTATAATTTATTTATTATTTTGTGACAGCAAAGAGCATAACACTCGCTCGTCTTGTATAGGCATGGCTTGGTTCCATTGACAAAGAGTAGCTGCTACACACTTGTTGACTTTGATCCACGTTTCTACTTTTGTGTTGCTTGAGTCTCCTGTAGTTAGGACGGCACAGCGAAACACAGTGTGGTATGAACCGCTGCGCGTTCGATAACTCGGGCCACGTCTCCTGGAACAGAATCTATGGCCTGAAGAGGCGTGGCACTTATGCCGCGAGTATTGTTGAGGCCGTTTTCCGGGTATAGACAGTCTCAAAAATGTTCAAATGTGTGTGAAATCTTATGGGACTTAACTGCTAAGGTCATCAGTCCCTAAGCCTACACACTACTTAACCTAAATTATCCTATGGACAAACACACACACCGAAGCCCGAGGGAGGACTCGAACCTCCGCCCGGACCAGCCACACAGTCCATGACTGCAGCGCCTCTGACCGCTCGGCTAATCCCGCGCGGCAGAGACGTCTGCGAAGTAACACGGTCAGCGCAGTTCTGCGGGCCAACGGCTCGGCTATTCGTTCCACCGCCCGTATGACTTCCAAATTGGTCTGGCTAAACATCTTCCGGAGCCGAGGAAGGTGCACCGGAAACGGGAGTGTTCGGATTATTCCTTGGCTGACAAAATCTGGAGGCGAGCAGTAAGTGAGTCGTCGTCATCAACATAGTTCCTGGAGGCTCCAAGTTTTTCCACTGTTTCTCATCCCACAGCGGCTTTGTACGCTCGGTGAGCTATTTTTAGTTATTTGCTTCGGTGACGAGACCACGCAGCATTCGTAAAGTCTGGTCTTGCACACCGCTGTGAGAGTAATAATTGCGACAGATTCGGTTCCTGCGCGTGCTTGTGTTCTGTTGCTTCTATATTAAACTCATTTCAGACTTCTGTAGTTGTCCTCTGTTCCTGCTTCTGCCCTGGCGATTTGAGGAGCATGTCACTCGTATCAAAACATAATATCTTTCATTTGGTAAATGTCATAGATTATTGGGGTTTTGTTAATTTCTTTTATGTCAGTGCCATTAATCGTGACGTTGAAAACTTTTTCTTGCCTAGTACCTTGTGTACTACGTCGCCAAGTCGCTTCTTTTCACTTATTTGGGACCCGCAAGCTTATGCACCTTTCCGGGGCGAATCTTGTTACTTGTATTTTGGTGGGTTATACTTCCAAGACAAGTTTGTGTTTACGTAGGTGAAGATCATCAGACAACCGTTCGCGTCTGTCTTCCTCCCTCGTGACGGTTAAGTTTTTACTGTTTCCGCCGCATGGCGTGATTGGAAGCTCAACCTCGCTTGGGCGATGGACTCCTTTACTATCAGGTTTAAGTGGGAGTGGTTGCCTTTATCAAATGACTTTTATCTTAATAATATGAATATTTATATATGTGTTTGGAGAGAGAGAGAGAGAGAGAGAGAGAGAGAGATTGAATTTTGACTGAGATTTTTACTTTAAGTGATGATCAGCTTCTGCACCAGTTGGTGACGTATTACAATTTGGAGGAAGTTATTGTTAATTAAGGTTTAAAATACGACTCTGTTAGTTACTTGGCCGTATTGCGGATAGCTTTGAGCCCAAGTTTTCGTAGCTTTTCATACCTAAGGGACCACTGTTGCAAGTAAATAAGATCAAACAGCAATCTGCTTTTCGCGAGAAAAGGAGATTGCTTGGTAATCAAACTTCCTTCAAACTACACGTCCTGCTACATCAAAATTGGTCAGTGGAGTTCAGCACCAAACTACTGTACAAGAACATAATCCAATTACTGTAATTAAGAAATTATTAGAGGTTGTTACTTATTGAATGAAAACTATAGAGAATGCATTTCTTTTCCTGTATTTTAGTGAACTTTGTACACTTGCAGTTCAGTCGATTGATAGACGGCAACGACAATGAAGTTCACCCTTTTTCCAAAAACAAAATATTTCTATTCTTCACTTCCAGAAAATACGTATACATAAATGTTTGGCAACTCTTACACATTATTTACTCGTTTTTATCAATAAAATATCAATTTCCATCAAATGTAACAATACCTTCTGAGCGATGCCCTAGCAACACGCCCTCTTTCCACAAGATACAGATTAACAGTCCCCTTTTTTTTAATAAATCAATTTTTTTTTTTAGAGTCCATACTCAAAGATTCACAACTACACTCCTGGAAATTGAAATAAGAACACCGTGAATTCATTGTCCCAGGAAGGGGAAACTTTATTGACACATTCCTGGGGTCAGATACATCACATGATCACACTGACAGAACCACAGGCACATAGACACAGGCAACAGAGCATGCACAATGTCGGCACTAGTACAGTGTATATCCACCTTTCACAGCAATGCAGGCTGCTATTCTCCCATGGAGACGATCGTAGAGATGCTGGATGTAGTCCTGTGGAACAGCTTGCCATGCCATTTCCACCTGGCGCCTCAGTTAGACCAGCGTTCGTGCTGGACGTGCAGACCGCGTGAGACGACGCTTCATCCAGTCCCAAACATGCTCAATGGGGGACAGATCAGGAGATCTTGCTGGCCAGGGTAGTTGACGTACACCTTCTAGAGCACGTTGGGTGGCACGGGATACATGCGGACGTGCATTGTCCTGTTGGAACAGCAAGTTCCCTTGCCGGTCTAGGAATGGTAGAACGATGGGTTCGATGACGGTTTGGATGTACCGTGCAGTATTCAGTGTCCCCTCGACGATCACCAGTGGTGTACGGCCAGTGTAGGAGATCGCTCCTCACACCATGATGCCGGGTGTTGGCCCTGTGTGCCTCGGTCGTATGCAGTCCTGATTGTGGCGCTCACCTGCACGGCGCCAAACACGCATACGACCATCATTGGCACCAAGGCAGAAGCGACTCTCATCGCTGAAGACGACACGTCTCCATTCGTCCCTCCATTCACGCCTGTCGCGACACCACTGGAGGCGGGCTGCACGATGTTGGGGCGTGAGCGGAAGACGGCCTAACGGTGTGCGGGACCGTAGCCCAGCTTCATGGAGACGGTTGCGAATGGTCCTCGCCGATACCCCAGGAGCAACAGTGTCCCTAATTTGCTGGGAAGTGGCGGTGCGGTCCCCTACGGCACTGCGTAGGATCCTACGGTCTTGGCGTGCATCCGTGCGTCGCTGCGGTCCGGTCCCAGGTCGACGGGCACGTGCACCTTCCGCCGACCACTGGCGACAACATCGATGTACTGTGGAGACCTCACGCCCCACGTGTTGAGCAATTCGGCGGTACGTCCACCCGGCCTCCCGCATGCCCACTATACGCCCTCGCTCAAAGCCCGTCAACTGCACATACGGTTCACGTCCACGCTGTCGCGGCATGCTACCAGTGTTAAAGACTGCGATGGAGCTCCGTATGCCACGGCAAACTGGCTGACACTGACGGCGGCGGTGCACAAATGCTGCGCAGCTAGCGCCATTCGACGGCCAACACCGCGGTTCCTGGTGTGTCCGCTGTGCCGTGCGTGTGATCATTGCTTGTACAGCCCTCTCGCAGTGTCCGGAGCAAGTATGGTGGGTCTGACACACCGGTGTCAATGTGTTCTTTTTTCCATTTCCAGGAGTGTATTATCGTTGCGGGGATAGTGCGCTAAAGAGTTTCTTGCTGTCCAGCTGCGCTTCAGTTCACTTCAAGTACTTTTTGAATTACATTTTCATTTACATTATTTACATACATTACTGAGCTTCTCAGAATAAAATCAGGCACAAATTAGTTAAAAAAAACGGTGAGGCACACTTAACATTACACCTTGGTCGGTTACCTTATCTTTTAGCGACTTTCCATAAATGTTTTGTCTACGCTGCTAACGTGTGGTTTGATGACCTAAGTTTCACTTGCTTCACTTACAAATTACTTCTGCTCATCAGGCTATCAGTGTGTGTTTGTGTTTGGGGCATGTTCCCACTGACTGCTTAGAATAGGAGTGTACTGAGCAGGGGATCGGGCCTGCACTCAGTAATTTCGGATCCGTTCGTCTGGACCACAATGCTTGACGCGTTGTGGTTTCATGTGAAGCCCCCTTTTTTTCTTTCTTTGTCAACTCCCTTTTAGGTAAACCTGAATTATTTCTTGTGTATTGGTCAAAGTCATTCTAAATATGGTTGTGGCCTACCTATTTGAAGATTGTTTTCTTAGCACCTTTGAACGAACTATGTAACTTCAATCGGTGAAATACTATCTTGCTTCTCTTGTTAAAACTTGTTGTATATTTCAGCAGTAGTAACCAGTGGCCCACAAGATTTGAGTGTTTCTGGAAATAGAATAATATTTGTCTTAAATTTAAATTTTCACACTTCATGTTCCCATGAATCACTTTTGGAAAGTTAAGATAAAGTATTTGAATTAACACTATAACCTTTTGTTACTTCATCTCACTGAAATATTTGATAACATTGTTGATCGATTATAGGTAATTGTTTTTGTCTTAATGTCAAGGCCCCATCTGCCAAACCAGTAAAGATTTTTTCTGGGAAATGTTAATAAAAACCCTTTTTTAGCCAGGTACTTGCACTCCCAGGCTCATTATGACAGTAGTTCGTACTAGGGTACAAAAAGTTGTAGTAACCATTTTGTCCCGTTTTTCATTCAGTACTCTTGAACCAGTAGCTGCAGTATATGATTGCGTGGCGCATAGAAGCTTTTCTTGTGCATTTATGTTTTTCATGTACCTGTACTCTGCGGTATTTTATGAGCCTTTGTACAGCGCCTGGAGATTTTGTATTTTTGTGTAAAGGCATTGTTGTGCGGAGGTTTATTTGTTCATGTTAAACTTTGTGAGGTAATTTTCAATTTAAACTCCTCCAAACACGACAGAGGTAATCGAGCGCACTCTAGGGACGCAGCGAAAATTATTTGGTGAGAGGATCAGATAGATCCAGAGGAACTCGTGTCCTGTGGGAACCTTTTGAGGTGGAAGCGTCAGCAGAGGTTGCGTTTCTTGTGACCTAGGAAACTTTAGCGGCAAGTCAACAGAGCGAAACTAGCAAGATTAGCGAAATGGAAACGGTAGTAGCACAGAGCAGTTCAAGCTCTGGAACATGCGCGATACTCCTCTACGCCGGCCGCTGTAGCCAAGCGGTTCTAGTCGCTTCAGTTTAGAATTGTGTGACTGCTACGGTCGCAGGTTCGAATCCTGCCTCGGGCATGGATGTGTGTGATGTCCTTAGGTTCTAGTTCTAAGTTCTAGGGGACTGATGACCTCAGATGTTAAGTCCCATAGTGCTCAGAGCCATTTGAACCATTTTATTCCTCTACGGGCAGGGGGGGATCTGTGTATTAAAGCTTGGATAGGGTAATTGAGCACAATCCGCTGAACGCCTGGTCAGTCCAAAGAAAGTTGAGTTTATGAGTAGCCACAAAGACATAGAGGTTACCATGAAAGATTTTCCAGTCACTAGACACTGTAAAACATTGGGTGAAATCGAATCTTAGGTTATGAAGTTCTACTGGTTGTCTGCACAACAAAACAGGGTCAGATTAAGTACCACAGAAGCCCCTCCCCTAGCAGCAACACAGTTATAATCTTATATGCAGTATCTTGAGGAGATTTTGAAATGGAATCAGCATGTCGACCATTTCGGTGCTCTGACCCAACTCTTCATTAACGAAAAGCCAGCATAACACAAAAAAAAAATTGTTCTCAGTGTTGAGAAGAGCGACCTGTAGATATTTAAGGCAGTTTCAATGGATCTTGATGAGTACTCAAGAAGATAAGAGCATGAGCTCTTCATCAGAGCAAAGTCAATACGGAAACTCACGAGACAGTGAGTGGACAAATGGAAATACCAGAGAAAAGAGCAACATCAGTCTGTTTCAAAATCGGAACAACAATTGGCGAACTCAAAGACCCAGGTGTTACGGTAAGAGACCATGTTTGGGAGACATTTTACGAGGGCCACCCTAGGGAACAAGGAAACAGAAGACTGAAAACAACTGAAATAAAGGAACCAGTTTCTGAAAGTAGTCAATAAGCTTGACTATGGACCACTTCTCCAGTCTCAAACTTTTTATTCAATTCGGTTGCTTTATTTTAGTTTAGGTTATGTGATTTGTTTTTATGTAAGTTATTTAGAGATGCTGCTTACCCATACGATCTTGTCGGTGATTGATACACACACCCAAAAAAGTTTTGCATCAACCCACTTCACAGAACTCCTGAAGATAGACGTTGACTGTGGATATTGTATCAGAAACACAGTACCTTTGACTGTTCAGAGTTGTTACTAAACCCACCCAAAGATGGAAACAACCATGCATGAGCAGCGCCTATTAGACAGAGTGGGTGCGACAGCAGATTAGTTTCAGTCATTCCACCAGGAAGGAAGTACACGGATCGTGTTGTCTGTACTTCAACCATGTCTAGACGATCAGTACCGAGGTTCGATCGCGTCCGCATTGTGCCAGGAAGGGCTCTCAACAAGGGAAGTGTCCAGACGTCTCGGAGTGAACCAAGGCGATGTTGTTCGGACACGGAGGAGATACAGAGAGACAGGAACTGTCGATGAGATGCTTCGTTCAGGCCGCCCAAGGGGGACTATTGCAGTGGATGACAATTACCTATGGGTTATGGCTGGGAGGAACCCTGACAGTAACGCCACCATGTTGAATAATGCTTTTCCTGAGACACAGGACGTCGTGTTACGACTCAAACTGTGTCTCAATAGGCTGCATGATGCGCAACTTCACTCCCGACGTCCATAGCGAGATCCATCTTTCAACCACGACACCATGCAGCACGGTACAGATGGGCCCAACAACATTCCGAATGGACCGCTCAGGATTGGCATCACGTTCTCTTCACCGATGAGTGTAGCATATGCCTTCAACCAGACAATCGTCGGAGACGTGTTTGGAGGCAACATGGTCACGCTGAATGCCTTAGAACCACTGTCCAGCGAGTGCATCAAGGTGGAGGTTCCCTGCTGTTTTGGGGTGGCATTATATGGGGCTGACGTATGCCGCTGGTGTTCATGGAAGGGCCATGACGGCTGTATGATACGTGAATGCCATCATCCGACCAATAGTGAAACCATATCGGCAGCATATTGGCGAGGCATTCGTCTCCATGGACGATAATTCGCGTTCGCATCGTGCACATCTTGTGAATGACTTCCTTAAGGATACCGACATTGCTCGACTAGAGTGGCCAGCATGTTCTCCAGACATGAACCATATCGAAAATGCCCGGGATGGACTGAAAAAGGCTGTTTATGGACGACGTGACACATCAATCACTCTGAGGGATCTACACCGAATCGCTGTTGGGGAGTGGGACAATCTGGACCACCAGTGCCTTGATGAACTTGCGGGTAGTATGGCACGGCGAATATAGGCATGCATCAATGCAAAAGGTCGTGCTACTGGGTATTAGAGGTACCGGTGTGTACAGCAATCTGGACCACCGCCTCTGAAGGTCTCACTGTATGCTGGCGCAATATGCAGTGTGTTGTTTTCATGTGCAATAAAAAGGGCGGACCTGATGTTTATGTTTATCTCTATTCCAATTTTGTGTACAGGTTCCGGAACTCTCGGAATCGAGGTGATGCAAAACATTTTTTGATGTGTGTTGTAACGTTTTACGTAATTTCTATTGATTTGACTTGTGTACTATACTTTATACTTTGTACGTGTGCATGTGGTCTTCAGAGACACGAAAATAGCGAGCAGGTGCATAGGGTGTTGGGCTTACACATTTAGCAAAATTATTATATTTTTAAAATTTGTTTGCAGGCCCACTTCTGCTTGTCTCAAAAATCGCAAGGCGTGGTAATCCATTGACCGAGCATAATGTCTGTTTTACAAATATTCCAGACTGAAGTGAAGACATGATTGGCGAGAGCTTTCGTTGCATCATGGTAACATTACTGTAGTTTTGTTTCAGAAGTACAAAGAAGATAAAATGTAACAAATTATGGTATCGATCCTCTAAAATTGTTTTTTTTTGGTGCTTCCCCTCATTGATCCATTTCTTCACGTATAGTCCGTGTGGTATTTAACCTAAGTTTTCTGGTGAGACTATGTAATTTTTGTTTAGGGGAAACCGTTTGTTTCATCATCTTGTAGAGGTTTGAAAGGTCTAGTGAACCATAGTATCTCGTAAGGTGACACGCGTGGCTCTGTTCTCCGTGGTCATAGAATGCAATGCATATGTTTTTTTTTTTTCAGCCAACTAATAGCTGCAAAACAAAAAGTCTTGTTTTACTCAGTGAATTCACTTTTAGGATCTGTCGAATACCAGTTTTTGCCAGCAGAGCGCTGACAGATCTCGACGTTTTCGTATTACGTGCTCCTGTCATAGTTTTTCTATGTTAACCAACCTTTGTGGCTAGATCATGTTGTTTGAATGTATGCTACTACCCACTGAACACAAAACATAATATTTTGGTTACCATGTGGACAATCTGTAGTCGAGCACCAATACAAATTTGTTTAACTGAAAACCCTTGGGGCAAAGGGATGTTAATGTTTTGCGAAAGGAAGATTTTTTCAGTCAGGGTTCTAAAGAATATGCACAGTAACCGTGAAATAATTTAAATTTAAAACTGGTGGAGTGACCAAAGGTAAAGTCTTCCATCAATTTCTTCTTGGCTGCACATTCTCTTCATACTAAATGTATTGACATGGTCTTCATGTGCTGAAGTTGTATGAAGTGGTCACACTTTGCTCATTGAAGCTGAAGACTGTTTCAGAAGTAGAAAGTTGCAAAGAGTAGCGAGAGGAGGGGCAGCTGATGTGTACAGTGTGTGCCGGCCGAAGTGGCCGTGCGGTTAAAGGCGCTGCAGTCTGGAACCGCAAGACCGCTACGGTCGCAGGTTCGAATCCTGCCTCGGGCATGGATGTTTGTGATGTCCTTAGGTTAGTTAGGTTTAACTAGTTCTAAGTTCTAGGGGACTAATGACCTCAGAAGTTGAGTCCCATACAGCTCAGAGCCATTTGTACAATGTGGCGTCAGCTGTCGCTCGAAAGGGAGTTGCCAGCAGGTTGGTTGCATGTGCTGTGCTGCACAAGGGCCGCCACACGCTGTTCTGTTCATTGTAGAGCCCAGAAAATTGCAGGTGTCGGAAAGGACCAAGGTCAGCGAACTCACAGCAATTGCAGTGGCCATCCATCCACTAGAAGAGACAGTGAGCACGGCAACTTAAACATAATGAGCGTACATGCACGCAGTCACCACTTACAAGGACAATACATTTTTGCAAATGAACACATGAACGTACTTAGCTTCATTGCCATTTTTTTTTTTTGATAATCAGAAGGAAAGTAAATAAGGTTTCTATAGAAAAACGTGGAAGTCGCTACCATTAATCCTCCTACTACCAGGATTTTTTTTGTCTTACTGGGCATCACTGGGGTCACATAGACCCAAAGTAATTTACCTCAGATATATTGACGGTATTTTAATGAACCAACATAAAAATACATTACAGTTGTTAAGTATAACAGCGTTGAATATACTTTCATAAACATTAGACCAAGATACTAAGAGAAATTTAGATTCATGTCATACATATTGACCCAGTGGCATTCAGTGCAAACAATGCACAATTTTAATGTGTTGTAAATATAAAACTGAAGAAAACAATATTGTATACAACTGAATTAGAGAAAGTAACCCATATCTTCAAAAAGTTGCTTTGTAAAAAAAGAAGACATGAATTTACAATGTGCTTATGAGGTCATATTAACCCCTGTGATACTAGGAAGGGTACAATAACAGCTGGTGGAAGAAAGGTCAACAGTGCAGGAAATATTTTCATTGTTCCAGGTGTTTTGTATAACAGCTGTCCAACATAACATTCATCATTCTAGTTCCATAAATGCTACCTTCAAGAAACAAACAAACGATTAGAGTAGGGGTTATCTGACCGCATGGTACTCTGTGGATAATACATGAATAAATTTTAATGTGCTGTAAACATAAAAATGAACGAAACATCACCGGATAAAACTGTTTCTGAGGGAGAGAGTCACATATTTTGAAAATGATAGTTCTGAAAAGAAAGGAAGATATATACTTCCAATGTGCTTATGTGGTCATACTGACCTCGCTGGTATTAGGAGGTTTAAATAAGTACCATAGCATTTGATTCATTCAGAGTAAGTCATCTAGTTTATGTTCTTTTTTCATGCTAATTAATATGCCAGACTGTTGTTACTGCTGTTACCGTCAGAATATCTCAAGTGGGAAAACATAATTTTTAATTCTGATGAAGAAAAGTAAAGCTTATGTTGAACTGTTTTAAATATTTCTCTTGTTAGTACGTACAACTTTGTTTTAATTTTACGTCTGTCTTGACACTATTCATTGTACGAAGTCTGCACTATAGCCGAGATCAAAAGTTAATTTTTAAACAGTCAAATGCAACAAAGATTCATATCTTTTTCTTAGTTTTTGCTGGTAACGCAAATAATCTATGTACGAATTTCAGGTACGATATTTATCCTTATGTAAGATTTTTACTTATGTATCGATCATGCAGTATTATGCTTTGCTGTTTTTCTGCCATATTGGAAGACTGTTAGGGGACCTTTTCCTCGTTTTGGTGGTCGTTTGAGTTACAGTTTGAAAATGGTCAACCCATGTGAGAAATGACTTTTGCACTCTTGGGAGATTTTTGTATTCCTTTCTTTGAGAAGCATGAAGGAGTTATGTGAAGTCACGTATCATTATGCGATATCAATTCAGTTTGGCACAATCCTGTTGTTTTCAGCGAGTATACTGGAGCGGTATGCTTGGAAGGGCAGCCAGGCGTTCACCACCCTGGTGCGGTGTTTCGTCAAAGACGTTTGTGTGCCATTTTTTGGCTGCAGGAGGCAGCTGGTGAACCTCATTAGGCCAAGCGATCTTTGTGGTGGTCGCCATCCGCTCTGTGGCTTTTGTTTGAATGCAAAGATCCGCCTGCAACCCCCCCCCCCCCCCCGTACGACCAATGAACGCCGTAGCTGCCCCACAGATTCCAGAAAATACTTGAGCACTTTTTTGCCTTTCTATGCATACTTCAAAGAGCAAGACGCCGCAGCACTGTCTGACCAGCATGGGGATGTCAGTAGCATTCGCTCTAAAAGTTTTCTTCATTCAACAGTACTGCGTCCCTGTGGTCAGTGTTCTTGGCGTGCATGACTGACCAATGGTTAAGACTTTGTTTCGGTTCAGCACCAACTTCTTGTTTGAATATGTGCATCTGATACAGTGAAGGAGGAAATTACATGTGCTTTCGCCTGATTTTTCAGGAGTTCTGCAAACAATTACTGCCTATCAAACTGGCAAGATCGTACAGTTATCCCCACCATGTTGACGTGGGGATCCAGAAGCAAGTTAGAATAAACCACCCCCGGCCACCCCCTGAAACGGAGAATTTTCGGGATCACATCCTAGCGACCATCTGGTGCTGTTCAGAACACTTTCCTTGCCCTGAGGAAATGTAAGCTAGCAATCAGCTGTAGCACAATCCATTTTCAGAGCAGTTTGCTTACTTGTGTTTACAATACTCAACTTGTGTTGAGTAATTGTAATTGTAAATTGTAATTTTGGACTGTTTAACTTTGAATTCACGATAAGGATTTTGGTGCTTTATTCTTCATGCAGTCTTCTACATAAAAAATTTTGGTACCTCCCATTATCTTGGGGACATTCTTCGTCAATTAAAATGAATATTGAGAACACTTTTCTCTCACATAGTTATTTGTTTATTTTACGAGCCATACAGAGAAAACAGTCTAGTGATACGTTGAGTTGACGAAAGTTTTAAGATTCTTTATCTCGTGCTACAGCTTTCACTGGTTAGGCGATCCATAGAAAAATAAACATAGCTCGTTGTATAAGCAAGTGTTTAACTTCACTGTGCCAGCGTTGTCCTTGTGTCCAGTCGCCAAATTAAAGGGTAATTTAATTTTTACTTTGTGAAAGCAGTCGTTCGTCTTTAACTATGGGAGTTGGGAGACTCCTTTCACACTATCTGATCAACAGTAGCCAGACACCTCTATGTAGTGGGGAACTGACTACTAGTTATAATGAGTGGCGAAGCAGCGAGTACAAAAGGAGGCTAGACTTATTGTCAGTAGAGAGACAGTAACAGCAGAAAGGATCGGCCAGAGAGCTCAGTGAGTTCCAACGAGGCATAGCATTGGATGTCACCTGAGTAACAGATCCGTCAGCGACATTTCAACCCATCCAAAGCTTCATGAATCGACTGTTGGTGATTAGTTTCTGAAGTGCAAACGCGAAGAAACAACAACAGCTAGTTCAGGACCAGACAAACGTTACGTACTGACGGATAGGGCACCGAGCATTGCGAGGATGAATGTAAAATATCGCTTCAAATCAGCGTAAGGAGTTACTCGCGAGTTTCGAAGAGCTACCAGCAGTCCACCTAGCGAAGTGACAGTCTCTAGCGAGTTGCAAATACTGGGTTACGGTGGTCGAGTAGCTCCTCGTAAGTCACAGGACGTATGAGGTGAAGTAAAGAGCGACGCAGGTGGACAGGGGCTGACTGCAAAGGGTGATTTGGAGTGATGAATCACGCTATACCATGAGGCGATACGATGGAAGGGATTGGGATTACTAAAAACCTGGAGTACGTTACCTGCCATCATGTGTAGTGCCAAAAGTGAAGGACGGAATAGGTGGCGTTACAATATGGTGTGCGATCCAATTATTGCGCTTAAGAAAACGCTATATACGGAGAGATGTGAACACGTCTTACATTTATTACTTCGTAAAATATATGAACACTTCGGGGACGATGACTGCTTGCATCAGCATGAAAATGCAGTGTCATAAAGCAATGATTCGTGGACAGTAACTTTCCTGAAATGGACTGATCTGTCCAGGTCCCGATACGAGCACAGCGGAACACCAGGGTGAATTACAGCCGTTGGCGTCGGTCCATACACAAGCGCCCAGCATCACTACCGTCTTTGATTTCTGGTCTTGAGGAATAATGGGCTAATTTCCCTCACAACCATTCAGACACCTCATTGAATAGGTTCCCTGCAGAATTCAAGCCGTAATATAGGTGCAGGGTGGACCTACTACATACTGATTTCCAATATAGGCTGTTCGGATACTTCTCAGCAGGTAATGCATGTTTTAGGAACAAGAATATAACAGTTATGCGGAATGACACACAGCGTTGAGTTATGTTTAGTTTTCAGGTATTAATTTTTGCCTGTAGTGTACATAAATTAGAAAAAAGTAATGGAATCAAAACATCTCTGGAGGGAATGAAGCAGTTGAAACAATTAACGACAGATGTCCCCTAATTTCGACAGTGATGTATATACCTGATGGACAACTTCATGATTCTCTATAGATCATCACGTGATGCTGTTGGAGTGAAACCAGACATCGGAGACAGCCATTTTGGAAGGAATGACTTTCAGGCAACATTTATCATACGATTGGTAATCCATTGCCAATAACAAAAGAAACATTACCCACTCCAGGGATTCCATCATTCATCAACATTGTCAATAATATCCTCAATAGCTCTACCAACAGCAGCATCACCATCATCATCATCATTAAGATCTTCAGCATTACTGTCAGCAGCATCATCATCATCGATAACATCACCAGCAGCAGTAGCAACAGCAGTAGTACTGCTAATAGTATCAGCAGCATCCTTGCCATGATTAACATCATTGTTATCGTGTCATCAGCATAATCATCAGCAACTGCATCAACAACATCAGCATCTTCAGTACTGGCATCTTCATCATTAGCATATTCACCAGCAGCTTCGTCAGCAACTCCATATTCATCAGTAACACATTCACCAACAGCTGCAAATTTATCAGTAGCTATTCGTCACAATCATCAGCAGATACAGCGTTATCATTATCATTATCGATAACAACAAAGCCACTCAGTGCAACATCATCAGTAGCACCATTAGCATCATGACATTTATCATCATCATCATCAGCAGCAGCAGCATAATCATCGGCAACAGCCTCTGACTGGACGCTGGGAAAACAGACAAAGGTTCCTAAGTGATTAAATAATTGTCTTTTTGCTGTCTTCACACCATTCCAACTATTTATTAGCACATGTGGCGTCTGCAACGTCCCACAATGCAGGAGTTTTGTCATCTGGCTTAGAAACAAATATAACAGGCGAAAGTGCAGTACTGGCCATTAAAATTGCTACACCACGAAGATGACGTGCTACAGACGCGAAATTTAACCCACAGGAAGACGATGCTGTGATATGCAAATTATTAGCTTTTCAGAGCATTCACACAAGGTTGGCGCCGGTGGCGACACCTACAACGTGCTGACATGAGGAAAGTTTCCAACCGATTTCTCATACACAAACAGCAGTTGACCAGCGTTGCCTCGTGAAACGTTGTTGTGATGCCTCGGTAATGAGGAGAAATGCGTACCATCACGTTTCCGACTCTGATAAAGGTCGGATTGTAGCCTATCGCGATTGCGGTTTATCGTATCGCGACATTGCTGCTCGCGTTGGTCGAGATCCAATGACTGTTAGCAGAATATGGAATCGTTAGGTTCAGGAGGGTAATACGGAACGCCGTGCTGGATCCCAACCGCCTCGAATCGCTAACAGTCAAGATGATAGGCATCTTATCCGCATGGCTGTAACGGATCGTGCAGCCACGTCTCCATCCCTGAGTCAACAGATTGGGGCGTTTGCAAGACAACAACCATCTGCACGAACAGTTAGACGACGTTTGTTGCATCATGGACTATCAGCTCGGACAGCATGGCTGCGGTTACCCTTGACGCTGCATCACAGACAGGAGCGCCTGCGATAGTGTGCTCAACGACGGACCTGGGTGCACGAATGGCAAAACGTAATTTTTTCGGATGAATCCAGGTTCTGTTTGCAGCATCATGATGGTTGTATCCGCGTTTGGCGACATCGCGGTGAACGCACATTTGAAGCGTATATTCGTTATCGCCATACTGGCGTATCACCCGGCGTGATGGTATGGGGTGCCATTAGTTACACGTCTCGGTCACCTCTTATTCGCATTGACTGCACTTTGAACAGTGGACGTTACATTTCAGATGTGTTACGACCCGTGGCTCTACCCTTCATTCCATCCCTACGAAACCCTAGATTTCAGCAGGATAATGCACGACCGCGTGTTTCATGTCCTGTACGGGCCTTTCTGGTACACAGAAAATGTTCGACTGTTGCCCTGGCCAGCACATTCTGCAGATCTCTCACCAATTGAAAACGTCTGGTCAATGGTGGCCGAGCAACTGGCTCGTCACAATACGCCAGTCACTACCCTTGATGAACTGTGGTATCGTGTTGAAGCTGCATGGGCAGCTGTACCTGTACACGCCATCCAAGCTCTGTTTGACTCAATGCCCAGGCGTATCAAGGCCGTTATTACGGCCAGAGGTGTTTGTTCTGGGTACTGATTTCTCAGGATCTATGCACCCAAATTGCGTGAAAATGCAATGGCATGTCAGTTCTAGTATAATATATCTGTCCAATGAATACCCGTTTATCATCTGCATTTCTTCTTGGTGTAGCAATTTTAATGGCCAGTAGTGTATTTCAACGAACTCCGCTACACGGTAACGTGAGTGTCCTAGCTTTACGTAATTACATGAACAGTCGGCCGGCCGGATGTGCTCAGCAGCGTCTGGCAGAGGCTGCTGGGAGGAAGCTGCCGGAGGTCGTCCTTTTCTGGACGCGGCCCTACTGTTTTATTGCTCCTGAGCGTCTGACCAAAGTGGCAGCGGGGAGCGACCTGTGGTCTCGCCAGGCGACCCGTAACGCCCAGCCACTGTGCTACCGAGTTTTCAGCGCTGTCTAAACGCAAAATAAATCCAGAAAAAGCACCTGTGCAAGCATTTTACGACTTGTATTAGAATGTTGTCCGTCAACATTATTATTTGACCGGGCCAAATATCTCACGAAATAAGCGTCAAACGAAAAAAACTACGAAGAACGAAACTCGTCTAGCTTGTAGGGGGAAACCAAATGGCGCTACGGTAGGTCTGCTAGATGGCGCTGCCACAGGTCAAAAGGATATCAACTCCGCTTTTTAAATAGGAACCCCATTTTTTATCGCATATTCGTGTAGTACTTAAAGAAATATGAATGTTTTAGTTGGACCACTTTTTTCGCTTTGTGACAGATGGCGCTGTAATGGTCACAAACATATGCCTCACAATTTTTGACGAAAAGTTGGTAACAGGTAGGTTTCTTAAAGTAAAATACAGAACGTAGGTACGTTTGAACATTTTATTTCGGTTGTTCCAACGTGATACATGTACCTTTGTGAACTTATCATTTCTGAGAACGCATGCTGCTACAGCGTGATTACCTGTAAATACCACATTAATGCAATAAATGCTCAAAATATTGTCCGTCAACCTCAACGCATTTGGCAATATGTTTAAAGACATTCCTCTCAACAGCGAGTAGTTCCGAGTAGTTCGCCTTCCGTAATGTTCGCCAATGCACTGACAATGCGCTGACGCATGTTGTCAGGGGTTGTCGGTGGATTACGTTAGCAAACATCCATCAACTTTCATCACAGAAAGAAATCCGGGGACGTCAGATCCGGTGAACGTGCTTCGACGACCAATCCACCTGTCATGCAGTGAAACATCTTGTATTAACCTCGGTAGCACATAACGTAGGAAATCAGCATACATTGCACCATTTAGATTGCCATCGATAAAATGGGGACCAATTATCCTTCCTCCCATAATGCCGCCCTATACATTACCTGCCAAGGTCGCTGATGTTCGACATGTCGCAGCCATCGTGGATTTTCCGTTGCCCAATAGTGCATTTTATGCCGAGCGGCATACGCAGTACATGCCCGTTTGGCATTTTGATCAGAATAGCCGTACATAAACATGATGTCGACCTTTTCCGCAGTTGGTAAAGGGTTCATTTCAACACGAGTAATGTATAACGAAGCAAACACCGTCCGCACTGGCGGAATGTTACTTGATACCACGTACTTATAAGTTTGTGACTATTACAGCGCCATCTATCACAAAGTGAAAAAAGTGGTCCAACAAAAACATTCACGTTTCTTTACGTACTATACAAATATGTAATTGAAAATGGGGGTTCCTCTTTAAAAAAAAATGCAGTTTACAGCCGTTTGACCTATGGCAGCGCCATCAAGCGGGCAAGTGCATTGCACAGTTTTGGATGTTGCAAGACGATAAGCAACCTGCACTGGAACGTAATGGCGCGGATTTTTCATTGACATCACCACCCCAAGGAAGTTTCGTCTGGTGGGGAAACATAACATGAAATGTAATTTAAAACGCGACCTAGCCATCTGAAGATGAACCTATCGGTTCGAAACCGGTAACGGCTCTGTTTAAATAAATAGCATTGTAAAATGTGGCTGTTTGCTGTACTCTTCTGCGTAAGAGTCCACTTACATACAAAGAACCTGGTTGTAAAGCCGCCCCCCCTCCCCCCCCCTCTCTCTCTCTCTCTCTCTCTCTGACATTTAATAGTTACGTCTTATGGCACGCATGTTTCGTGCGTTTTACTTCCGTTTATGTTGCTTTTTTTACAACCTTTACAGTTTAGTTTAATGGGAAAATAGTTATCAGATTGACACTATGCATTAATATCACAATGGTTATAATAGTATTCATACCTAGAAATAAACAGATCGTTATAAAACAATTGAGTAAACTATGAAAGGCAAGCTACTATCTTTGAATTCCCTCCACTGTGTGTTTGGAGATAAATCAGACAATGTTGCGGGAGGAAAGTAGGTAAAATGAAATCAATCATCAATGTAATCTGTACCCGCTCTAGCACGTGTGAGCTATGACTTTTAAAGCGAATGTGGGACACTTTGACTTTCTACTAACTTTTGAATATACCACCATTTTAAACATAAGATAAGCGGGCTACCTTGGGCCATGTTATCAGAGGTGTGGGAGTGGGAAACCCATGAAAATAGGCCTGGGGAGAAAGAGGTGGCTATGAACGTAAAAGACTAGCAACTGTCTGTGCGGAGTCAAATTTTGTGCTTCGATTATTTTTGTGCGATGCTTGTAGCATGTACAGAGCGGAACTGCGTCAGAATTCAACTCTTGAACCAATACCATTCTGCGTTTCCCACAGGGGAGTGTGACAGGACTGCTGTTGTTGTCTTTATAGCTAAATTATTTGGCTGACAGTGTGGGCAGCAATCTGTGGTTGTTTGCTGATGATACTGTAGTGTACAGTAAGGTGTCGAAGTTGAGTGACTGTAGTAGGATACAACACGATTTAGACAAAATTCCTAGCTGTAAATGATGAGAAATGGAAATCATCGTGGATGAGTAGAAAGAACAAACCTGAAGCGTTCATTACAGCATTACTAGTGCTCTGCTTGTCTCAGTCAAGTCGTTTAAATATGTGAGCATAACGTTGCAAAGCGATATAACATGGGACGAGCATGTGAGAACTGTGGCAAGGAAGGCGAATGGTGGACTACGGTTTATTGGGAGAATTTTAGAAAACAGTGGTTCACTTGTAAAGGAGACTGCATACAAGGACACTGGTGCGACCTATTCTTGAGTACTGCTCGAGTGTTTGGGAACCGTGCCATGTCGGATTGAAGGAAGACATCGAAGCAGTTCAGAGGCGGGCTGCTAGACTTGTTACCGGTAGGTTCGAAGAACATGTAATTACCACGGAAATGCTTCGGGAGCTCAAATGGGAATCCATGGAGGGAAGGCGACGTTCCTTTCGAGAAAATTCAGAGAACCGGCATTTGCAGCTGACTGCCGAACAATTCTACTGCCGCCAACATACCACGCGCGTAAAGACCACGAAGATAAGTTACGGGAGATTAGGGCTCATACGGAGCAATATAGGCAGTCGTTTTTCCCTCGCTCTATTTGCTAGTGGAACAGGAAAGGAAATGGTCAGTAGTGGTGCAGGGTACCCTCCGCCACGCGCCGTACGGTGGTTTGCGGATTATCGACGTAGATGTAGATGACTCTTTAGGTGTCATCATATGTTCTTTTGATTACCTGTGTAAGATGCGTAGTGTATCATCACTTGTCCATTATTGCTCATAGTCTATTTCTTAAGACAGAGTCAAAGGCTCTTCCCAAGTCAAGAAAAGCAACATGGGTTTCTAGATTGACGTCTCGTCGTTTTTCTAAAATTGTCTTGATTCTAAAACTGTTATCGCTGCACAAGCGTCGAATCCAAAACCATCTCCCGCACTGTGTCTGTTATCAATTTCAAACTATTGTTTGTTATTTCTGAGTGAACTGTTACCGTGAGAATTATATCACTACAACTCTCACAGGACTTCTTTGGCCCTTTTTAAAAAGGGAAATTACTTTGGCTCTGTTCCAGTCCTTGACAATTTTATAGTTTCACCAGCATTCATGAAATAAATGTCACAGTCTTAGTTCGCACAGCGTTCAGCATTTATTCCATCTGAGCCAGAAGTCTTGTGATCTGTAAAACTTTTCAGAACCTGTTGAACCATCGAAAGTTGTTGAATGAAATGTCTTGTTATAATAGGACGTTACCTATTCTGTATTTATTGCAGAAGTTTCACAGAACCGTTACTTCTTGTAATGCTGTATTCACTGTTTTTAATTAATTACATTAATTATGGTACTATGTCTTTCTAACTGATTTAAGTTCTTTAACATTTTATATGCAAAGTGCTGTTTATCATGTTTATAATATCCAGTAATTGCCATTAATTTGTCTCAAGTGATTTAATGTGCTTTCGTTATCTGCTTAGCACGGTTCCACTCCTGCCTGCACTGCTGCTCTATTTCTTGCGTTCTCGTTTGAAGTATCAGTTGATGTGCTTTTCATTTTTCCTTCACGTACGCTTCAATTTCTATAGTCCATACTTTTAACAGCTCTGAGCACTATGCGACTTAACTTCTGAGGTCATCAGTCGCCTAGAACTTAGAACTAATTAAACCTAACTAACCTAAGGACATCACACACATCCATGCCCGAGGCAGGATTCGAACCTGTGACCTGAGCGGTCGCTCGGCTCCAGACTGTAGCGCCTAGAACCGCACGGCCACTCCGGCCGGCATATACTTTTAACACTCGTCTCCTTCTTAGTTTCTCTTCATCATCTTAAGGCAAGTGCGCCCCCTTCTCAGAGAAGTCCCATTTGGAATGAGTGCGCCATCGGCGGCGCTGGCATTCATGGGAAATTTTTTCACAATGAGTCAATCATCTTCTTCAGTCAACGTCTACTAAACGTAAACGGTATGATGCTAACGATTCAAAGACCCTTCCGTCAGAGATGAAAACCTGTTATGAAGTTATCCCAGCCAGCTGGTACATTTAGAATCCTGTGCGCTGCTACCAGTGTCATCGTTACATCCACACTCGAAGGCCTTGTCGACATCCGGCCAAATGTGTAACCTGTGGTAGGGATGTTCACTATGGCGGTCGTCCATCTCTTTCACCGCGCTGAATCAACTGCAATGGCGAACATGACGCCTGCCCCCGATATTGTACCGTGTATCTCGATGAGCGCGCTCTTCAAGAAAACCGGGTGAAGGAAAAAGTGCCTTAACCAGTCTCTCGCAAGTTGTTGGCTGGTCGGAAACCCCGTGCTCCACTGTCTGGCACTTACAGTACTGTTCTTGCTACATCTCGCGCCACGAAGGACATGGCCACGCAGATATGCGACCTCAAATTCAGCACCGTGGTTGTGAAGTGGCCCAGCGTCTCCTCCTCCAGCTGTGCAACAACCCACCAAACTTTCGCCTCAGGTTGTTGCAGGCCTCATTTTCCTTCCCCGCTTCACCTTTTACCTTTGTACCGTTTACATACCTCCGTTATTCGATGTCACCAGCGCAGACTTCCTACCCGTTTTGCTCCTCAGTGACTTGAATATGCACCATCCCTTGGGGCTCTCCCAGAAACTGTCAGAGATGCGTCCTCTTGGCTGCCCTTCTCAATCAGCTTAACCTCATCTATCTTAACACGGGAGCAGTAATGGTTACAAACTGGACCTGTTCGAGGAATTAGAAATTTTCAAGCATCTATCTCAGAAAGTTGGATTTATTCTTAACAAACAGGTGCAGCTTAGAAACCAAAAATTTTTCGGATAGTTTCAAACCCCTTCTTGCTCTGACGTAATATACACTCCTGGAAATTGAAATAAGAACACCGTGAATTCATTGTCCCAGGAAGGGGAAACTTTATTGACACATTCCTGGGGTCAGATACATCACATGATCACACTGACAGAACCACAGGCACATAGACACAGGCAACAGAGCATGCACAATGTCGGCACTAGTACAGTGTATATCCACCTTTCGCAGCAATGCAGGCTGCTATTCTCCCATGGAGACGATCGTAGAGATGCTGGATGTAGTCCTGTGGAACGGCTTGCCATGCCATTTCCATCTGGCGCCTCAGTTGGACCAGCGTTCGTGCTGGACGTGCAGACCGCGTGAGACGACGCTTCATCCAGTCCCAAACATGCTCAATGGGGGACAGATCCGGAGATCTTGCTGGCCAGGGTAGTTGACTTACACCTTCTAGAGCACGTTGGGTGGCACGGGATACATGCGGACGTGCATTGTCCTGTTGGAACAGCAAGTTCCCTTGCCGGTCTAGGAATGGCAGAACGATGGGTTCGATGACGGTTTGGATGTACCGTGCACTATTCAGTGTCCCCTCGACGATCACCAGTGGTGTACGGCCAGTGTAGGAGATCGCTCCCCACACCATGATGCCTTGTGTTGGCCCTGTGTGCCTCGGTCGTATGCAGTCCTGATTGTGGCGCTCACCTGCATGGCGCCAAGCACGCATACGACCATCATTGGCACCAAGGCAGAAGCGACTCTCATCGCTGAAGACGACACGTCTCCATTTGTCCCTCCATTCACGCCTGTCGCGACACCACTGGAGGCGGGCTGCACGATGTTGGGGCGTGAGCAAAAGACGGCCTAACGGTGTGCGGGACCGTAGCCCAGCTTCATGGAGACGGTTGCGAATGGTCCTCGCCGATACCCCAGGAGCAACAGTGTCCCTAATTTGCTGGGAAGTGGCGGTGCGGTCCCCTACGGCACTGCGTAGGATCCTACGGTCTTGGCGTGCATCCGTGCGTCGCTGCGGTCCGGTCCCAGGTCGACGGGCACGTGCGCCTTCCGCCGACCACTGGCGACAACATCGATGTACTGTGGAGACCTCACGCCCCACGTGTTGAGCAATTCGGCGGTACGTCCACCCGGCCTCCCGCATGCCCACTATACGCCCTCGCTCAAAGTCCGTCAACTGCACATACGGTTCACGTCCACGCTGTCGCGGCATGCTACCAGTGTTAAAGTCTGCGATGGTGCTCCGTATGCCACGGCAAACTGGCTGACACTGACGGCGGCGGTGCACAAATGCTGCGCAGCTAGCGCCATTCGACGGCCAACACCGCGGTTCCTGGTGTGTCTGCTGTGCCGTGCGTGTGATCATTGCTTGTACAGCCCTCTCGCAGTGTCCGGAGCAAGTATGGTGGGTCTGACACACCGGTGTCAATGTGTTCTTTTTTCCATTTCCAGGAGTGTAGTTTGGCTGACTAGAATATAGTTTTCTTGTCTGTTGATGCTGGTGGGATGCTCCTTCCTGTCTTGTTGGGATTCTACGTATTTTTGATGATTATTGTCCGCGGTTCTCGAATTGTACGAGTGGTTTAAATCATTATGTTATGGTTTTTATTCATGACGACAGATGGTTTCGATTTAGTACAACATTTCGTTCGTTTTCGCTAGTATGTATCCTAGTCTTCAATTTGCGCGAGATTCTCGAGCATAACACTAGTGCCCTCTCTCGTTAGATGTGTTCCTTAGCGCAAGCTTCACCTTCTTGCCACTAGGGCACTGGTGCTCATATTTTATACTGTATGTAGGTGTTTTAAATGGTTGTGATATGTTTAGTTATTAAGACACAGGGTTTGAATTAGCATAACCTTTACAATTTTGATGCGCATGACTATGTATCCCTGGGTTTTAATGTACGCGAGTGTTTCGCGCATACCTCAAGTGCCCTCTCTCGCTGAAACTGTCTGCTTCCATACCCTCTTCACGCTAGTTCACAGGCTAAGTACTGATAATATCCCGTGTTCGCTTCGACCATCTCTTCATAATTATGCTGTACAGATGGAGGTGATATTTCAAATTTAACTACTAACGACGCCTTTGGCGCCGGCAAGAGTGGCCGAGCGGTTCTAGGCGCTACAGTCTGGAACCGCGCGACCGCTACGGTCGCAGGTTCGAATCCTGCCTCGGGCATGGATGTGTTTGATGTCCTTAGGTTAGTTAAGTTTAAGTTTTTCTAAGTTCTAGGGGACTGATGACCTCAGAAGTTAAGTCCCATAGCGCTCAGAGCCATTTTTGAACGCCTTTGGAGCGTTTGTTTTATGCAACTCCACTGCAGGATGTGATTTTAGTAAGTGACGAAAAGTTTTTGTGCTTGTAATACTTTGGTAATTTTCATGTTTACTTAACGCTATAAGTGTTTGTTTTTTCCTCCTATCTCAGTTATGTTGCCAAGTTTTTTGCTAATGAAGGTGTCTTCCTGTTCAGGTGTATTTTTGCTTCTGATGAAGGTATATTTTGATATAACGAAACCGTGGTCAAGGATTTCAATAAATCATTATCCTGCAACTGTTTGGCTGTTATCATTTACCGTGAAAATTTCTACAAGATTACACTCACCTATTTTCCAGTTTAAATCATAAATAAACATTACTCCTTTTAACAACAAGGTGCAATCAATAATCTAAACAAAATATTACATCATAATATGGCTGATTGCACAGTCACACATTACTGCAAGTGTAAAACTGATTTAAAAAATTACATAATACCATATAATTAACATTCACACAAACTGCTTACTACATCTGTCAATTAATCTGTAATATTATTAGGTCATAATGTAAGGTGAATTTCTGTGTTTTAATTGTTCATGATTTTACGATTTTTCTTTATATACATTCATACTGTGAAATCAAAGTAATCTATATATCGTAATATTTCTGAGAGAGAACATCTCTGGCACTGTTGTATTTGTGAAACTGTTGTATTTGTCAACTTCACACGTGGCAAATACTTTTTGGTGTGTGCGCATGTGGTGCTTTGCACAATATGGTGATACGCAAATCATATAAGTGCTGCATATACTTCGCAATATTTCAAAAATACAATCTTGCAACTTCTCAACGAAATTTCGCGAAATTTTCGATATAAGCACTTAATCTCACATCTTTGTTTACTCTGTATAACATAGTTTGGAGGTTAGTTATGTTCACATAGGGCATTTCTTTGTTTTCTACCGTAGGGCACCTACACACCAAGAATATTTCGCTACAGTGGGAGAAAAAAATCGTAAACAGACGATTATGTGAAGTGCATCTTGTGATTCTTCTGAACAGCTGTCTCATGATGAACTTGACAGTTCGAAATCTGTTTCGGTGCTATTTATTTCAATAAATAGCATTAATAATTGTGGCTAGCTGCTGTCTTCTTCTTTGTAAGAATAAACCTTTATTAACTTTATACAGCCACGGTCTCACCATGTCAGTTTTAGGCAAAATAGCATGAAACGTTTTCATCTAAGGATATTCCTCTCATGAAAGTGGAAGATTGGCGTACTGGGTCGAAACTCAACTTTTCAGTCCCTTTTAACATGTCAAGCTCTTGTCCAAACCATGTCACGTTGTACTGAGTGCGAAAAGACTGATCAGCACGGTAGTAAGCCTGTGGTTACACTGTTCTGTCCCATCCATACAGATACTCCTGAAGTGTCCAATTTTATTACTTTAAACAGATTCACCTTTAGGTTCCTCAATTGGCACCAAATTCACGCGACTATGGTTCAAATTAAGGTATGCCCATCAGAGCCCTGCAGACTTTAGATGTCACTACGCCGCAGGTTCGGACAGTGAATATCACAAATTTTTGCACCCAATATTCATGGGAAGTATTTCAGAAACTGTGCTACATTGGTTGACGATGTCTGTTAAAGCAAAATGGTTCAAAACATACCTCGCTAACAGGAAACAAAGGGTGTCAATGCAAGGTACTAGTGAATTAAGCCATCAGTCATCATCAGAATGGGAAGAAATTACATCTGGTGTCCCACAAGTATCCATCTTAGGGCCATTGCTTTTTCTTGTGTACATTAATGATCTCTCATCAGTTACACTGCCAGAAGCAGAGTTCGTTTTGTTTGCAGATGACACAAGTATTGCAATAAATAGTATGTCGAGTGTAGTTCTAGAAAGATCTGCTAATGATATTTTCATGGATATTAATAAATGGTTAGAGCCAACTCACTGACATTAAACTTCGAAAAGACTCACTATATGCAATTCAGAACATGTAAGAGGTTTCCACCCAGCATATGCATAAAGTATGAAGAAGAGCAGATAGAAGAGGTTGACAGTCTTAAATTCCTGGGATTACAACTTGATAATAAATTCAGTTGGGAGGAGCACATCACAGAACTGCAGAAACGCTTTACAAATCTGTATTTGCAATTCGAGTGTTAGCAGACATAGGCGACATAAAAATGAAAAATCTTGCATACTTTGCCTACTTTTATTCCATAATGTCATATGGTATAATATTTAGGGGCAACTCTTCAAGTCAAACAAAAGTTTTCAGAGTCCAGAAGCGTGTAATACGTATTATTTGTGGAGTAAATTCACGGACGTGCTGTAGAAATCTCTTCAAAGAACTGGGTATACTAACTACTGCCTCTCCGTATATTTACTCCTTAATGAAATTTGTCCTTAATAATATATCTGTTTTTCCAACAAACAGCTCAGTTCATACATACAATACCAGGAACAAAAATGATCTGCACAAGGACTTGAATGCACTTACTTTAGTACAAAAATGGGTCCACTACTCAGGAAGACTCATCTTCAATAATTTGCCAGCAAACATAAAAAATTTTGCTACAAATAAAGATCAGTTTAAAAGGAGCCTGAAACACTTACTAGTGGCCAACTCCTTCTACTCCATTGACGAATTTTTTAATAGAAACTAATGATGTATTTTATATATTCATACTATTAGTATTGTTATTTCAGCTTAAAAAGAAATTGGCGTGTACCACAATCACGAGGATCTCCTCGGCACGGATCTATGGAACGAAAAACTAATCGAATCTAATCTAATCAGTATATTTCCCATCGCATTATTTTTACATGGCAGTAGATGTAAAAAACTGAAGTCTGGGTTGCAGTAAAACTGCCTGGGTCAGAGATTTTCTTCGCTTGGGGATTGGATGTTGTATTGCCTTCATCATCATTTCATCCTCATGCATACGCATGTAGCCGAAATGGCATAAGCTAAACAGACTTGCACTGGGCGACCGGTCTACCCTACGGGAGGCCCTAGCCACACGAAATTTCGTTTCATTTACCTGCAGGAAATTTTTGGACATTTGTTGTAAGTTCCTATGGGACCAAACTGCCGAAGTCATCGGTCCCTAGGCTTACACACTACTTAATTTAACTTAAAGTAACTTACACTAAGGACAACACACACACACACACACACACACACCCATCCCCAAGGGAGGCCTCGACCTTCCGACGGGGCAGCCGCGCCAACTGTGGCCATGCGACCTAGACCACGCGGCTAACCCACGTTGCCTGCAGGTTTCGTATCGGGGTTGTCTCCCTTAGCTAAAGGTCCCAGTTTTAACACACCAGGAACTCGGCGTTCACCCTCTCCCGTCTGCTACACTCCTTATGAGAGAGTGCATTGCCCAGGGGCTACACGGTTCTTGTCTTCATGGTAGCAGGATTTGTTGGTAGAGCTGCTAAGCGATCGCAGAGGCGTTACCCGAGATTTTACAGCCCCAACTTGTTTGGCATCCGTTTGGACCCTCGAGACCATTGTCTTTTGCATCTTGGATGTTAACTCAAATATTGCAAAGAATAGTAAATGAAGGAGACAGGGCGTGGATAAACTGGAAGGACCATAGGTTTTTGAGAGTTTTAGAGAGAGATAGCATAAGGCAACGTGTGACTGAAGTATAGGACGAATGAGTAGCTTAGAGAGACGAGATATTGAAGGCAGCAATCAAATAAATAAAAAGACAATTCCTGGTAGAAACTCTGGCGCTACACAGGAGGTATAGAAATTGACACCACGAGAAAGTATATACACTCCTGGAAATTGAAATAAGAACACCGTGAATTCATTGTCCCAGGAAGGGGAAACTTTATTGACACATTCCTGGGGTCAGATACATCACATGATCACACTGACAGAACCACAGGCACATAGACACAGGCAACAGAGCATGCACAATGTCGGCACTAGTACAGTGTATATCCACCTTTCGCAGCAATGCAGGCTGCTATTCTCCCATGGAGACGATCGTAGAGATGCTGGATGTAGTCCTGTGGAACGGATTGCCATGCCATTTCCACCTGGCGCCTCAGTTGGACCAGCGTTCGTGCTGTACGTGCAGACCGCGTGAGACGACGCTTCATCCAGTCCCAAACATGCTCAATGGGGGACAGATCCGGAGATCTTGCTGGCCAGGGTAGTTGACTTACACCTTCTAGAGCACGTTGGGTGGCACGGGATACATGCGGACGTGCATTGTCCTGTTGGAACAGCAAGTTCCCTTGCCGGTCTAGGAATGGTAGAACGATGGGTTCGATGACGGTTTGGATGTACCGTGCACTATTCAGTGTCCCCTCGACGATCACCAGTGGTGTACGGCCAGTGTAGGAGATCGCTCCCCACACCATGATGCCGGGTGTTGGCCCTGTGTGCCTCGGTCGTATGCAGTCCTGATTGTGGCGCTCACCTGCACGGCGCCAAACACGCATACGACCATCATTGGCACCAAGGCAGAAGCGACTCTCATCGCTGAAGACGACACGTCTCCATTCGTCCCTCCATTCACGCCTGTCGCGACACCACTGGAGGCGGGCTGCACGATGTTGGGGCGTGAGCGGAAGACGGCCTAACGGTGTGCGGGACCGTAGCCCAGCTTCATGGAGACGGTTGCGAATGGTCCTCGCCGATACCCCAGGAGCAACAGTGTCCCTAATTTGCTGGGAAGTGGCGGTGCGGTCCCCTACGGCACTGCGTAGGATCCTACGGTCTTGGCGTGCATCCGTGCGTCGCTGCGGTCCGGTCCCAGGTCGACGGGCACGTGCACCTTCCGCCGACCACTGGCGACAACATCGATGTACTGTGGAGACCTCACGCCCCACGTGTTGAGCAATTCGGCGGTACGTCCACCCGGCCTCCCGCATGCCCACTATACGCCCTCGCTCAAAGTCCGTCAACTGCACATACGGTTCACGACCACGCTGTCGCGGCATGCTACCAGTGTTAAAGACTGCGATGGAGCTCCGTATGCCACGGCAAACTGGCTGACACTGACGGCGGTGGTGCACAAATGCTGCGCAGCTAGCGCCATTCGACGGCCAACACTGCGGTTCCTGGTGTGTCCGCTGTGCCGTGCGTGTGATCATTGCTTGTACAGCCCTCTCGCAGTGTCCGGAGCAAGTATGGTGGGTCTGACACACCGGTGTCAATGTGTTCTTTTTTCCATTTCCAGGAGTGTATAAAAAAAAACAGCAAATGAAGCAGGTGGAAATATAGACGTATAAAAAGTGAGGTAAACGCAAAATGGATAAACAGGATAGCTAGAGGACCAATGCAACTCAGTAGAAACATGTATCACTAAAGGAAATATAGACGCCGTCTGTAGGAAAATTGGAGAGATGTTCGAAAAAAGAGAAGTAGCTGTATTAATATCAAGAACTCAGATATAAAGCCAGCACTAACCAGAAAACAGAAAGCTGAAAGGCAGTGGGAATATAAACAAGGAAAATGAACTCGGAAGTAGTATTCTAGAAACGGTAGGGAAAGTAGAATATAAGTGACATGGGAGATGTGACACAGGGAGAAGAATTTACCAGAACTGGAAGACCTAAGTAGAAAGAAGGCCGTGGGAGAGGCCGGTATTCCTGCAAAACTATTTCCGATCCTTGTGAGAGCTATCCATAACGAAACTGTTCGACCTTTTGCGCAAGATATTTGCGGCAGGGGAAACATCTTCGTATTACAAGGAGAGCATTCCATTTCTAGGTAAGCAAGGTACTGACGCGTCCGAATACCACCGAACCGTCAATTAAATAATTAATTGTTGCAAAATATTTACACAAATTATTTACAGAAGAATGGAAAAAGTGATAGAAACCGACTCCAGAGTAGATCAGTTTTGATTCCGAAGAAACATACGAAAACATAGCGCAATAGTGAACCTTCGACACATGTCAGAAAACAGGATGAAGAAAGGCAAACCCATGTTTATAGTGCTTGGAGATTTAGAGAAAGTAGTCGATATATTAGAGATAGCATGGATAAAATGCAGAGAGCAGAAATTTATTTACAACTTGTTCAGAAAAAGGGCTGCAGTTATAAAAGTGGAAGGGCATGAAATCGAAGAAGGGCTAGAGAAAGAAGGAAGACGTCGTTATAGCCTACCCCAGTATTATTCAATCTGTACATTGAGCATGAAAAAAAAAATTGGAAAGGGATTTTAAGTTCAGAGAGAAGAAATAAGAACGTTGAAATTGAAACTGTAATTCTTTCAGAGACGGCAGAGGACTTGAAAGTGTGATTGAACGGAATGTGTAACGTCTTGAAAAGATATAAAAGAGAAAACATAAAAAAGTAAAACGAAGATAATGAAATTTAATTGAATCAAATCAGGCGATGCAAAAGGAATGATATAAGAAAATGAGACATTGAAGGTAATAGGTGAGTTTGGCTGTTAGGGCAGCGAACTAACAGACGATGGGCGAAGGAAAGGAGATATAAAATGCAGACTGGCAGTAGAAAGATAGAAATTTATGAAAAAAGAGTAATTCATTGACATCTAAAATAAATATAAGTGTTAGGAGGTCTTTTGTATAGTTATTTGTCCGGTGTAGCCTAGCACGGAATTTAAACTTGGACGATATGCGGTTCAGACAGTAAGAGAACAGAAGAATGCTGAAGAGTAGGTGGGTAGATCGAATTGGTAATGAGGAGATACTAAATCGAACTGAGGAAAAAAGAAATTCATGGTACAATCTGAATAAAAGAAGAAATCGCTTTAAGTTTGTAGGCTTCCACTGCCATTGCAATTTTGTATAACGTAATTTAGGGTATTGGGCCTTGTCTCTGTAATTACTGAAACATCTAAACGATGTTTCGACTGACTTGTTGCGCCCCTTTAAGGGGTAGTTCACTCGAAGAGGAATGTAGAGAGTCGGACGAAACGTTGGCAATTTAGCTGGTTTAGTAGCTACGATGGCGCGGCCCAATATCCAAAATTATTGATTGGGCATGTCAAGAAGTAGTCATTTTCGTAATGGAGGGAAGTGTGGGAGTTAAAAGTGGTAGAGGGAGTCCTACGCATGAATACAGTATGCAGGTTCAAATGGATGTAGATTGCAGTAGCTACGCCTTGTTTTCATATAGGTCTTTCGGTACTCTGTCAATTTCTTCAAACATCCACCCATCTCACGCTCATCTGCTTCCTCTATCCTTTCTATTATATTGCTTTTAAGTTCGTTTCTCCTATGCAGCCATTTTAAGTATTTCCTCTACCCTTCAGCTTCTATTTTTGTGCTAAAAACTAGCTTTCCATCAGCTCCAGATGCTAATACAATTGCTCCTTTTTCCTCCAAATGCTTTTCTTAAATTTTCCTTTAAGTTGCATCTACCTTTCCCATAACCACACATGCTTATAGAGTTTCACATTTCTCCTCTACCCATTCCGGCTATGCAAGTCTTTACTCTCTGTTAATCTCAATTTTAGAAGTGTGTACCCCATTTTTCCATCTTCATATGTTGCATTTCTTATATTTTCTCCTTCCTTCTGTCCATTTTTACTTTTTATCCAACGATTTTTATGAGGCCTGGTCTTTTCGGCTATTGTACCCTCTGTTGCTTTCACTATTTCATCCCTCATTATGAAACGTCCCCTTTTTACATTTATACACGACTGTGCTTTAACGGACACACAATATTTTGTTAGCGCAACGCAATCTGACTTTCAATAATCCCTACAAAAGAATGGGCCCTGACTAACATTAAACTATACCTTTCACAAATCACTTACCTCACAAAAATCTTCGCTACTCAAGCTACTGCAATACAGCAAGCGCCACTACTGCCAGCTAAATAAAGGATTCAAACTATGGAAGGCACTAACTACTGATAGGGATAGTTAGTAAATGAAAGATATTAATAGAGAACAGACAATGTATTTACCTCAATAGTCATAATATATATATATAGCAGTTCATGACAAATTTCAAAACTCCGCCATCTCTCTCCCCACATCCACCACTGCTGGCGGCTCACCTCCAACTGCGAAACGATATGCGCTGTTCACAGCCAGCTGCCTAACACTACAATGGCGAGTATTACAACAATGCAAAGCAGCCACAGACTGCACACAGCACAGCCAGTGATTTTTATACAGAGGTGGCGTTACCAATAAAAAAACCTAAACAGCCTACTTACATAGCCCCCATGCTCCCCACAAAAAATTTTACAAATTGTTTTGGGCACTGGGCAATACATATTTGTTAAAATTTTTCATAATCGTAATTACAATAACAAAGAAATCAAATGCACACACTTATTGATACAATGTTGGTCAAAAGCTAAAATTTTCTCACTGTCCATAAAGATAGTCCTGATCATTCATCATAATAGTAATTACAGTTTTTTTCACAAAGTCTCATTAGTAAAAGAAATTGCACACAGAAGTAGTGGATTTCCATGCAGTCTTGAAGAAGTAGTGTTGTCCTTCCAATGGAAAGACAGTGCTGACTCTTGACATGCTGACAGGTAATGGGCCACAACAGAGCAAACCCACAGTGGAGTCAATCGAAGTTTTGAAGAATATCGTTTGGTAGGTCATCACAGAGCAGACCCACTGCAGTCCTGGTAGAGATTACGGCATTGGTGGGCCACCAGAGGTGCAGACCCACTGCAGTCCTTGTAGAAATAATGGTACTGGTGAGTCAGCAAAGACGCAGACCCACTGTAGTCCTTGTAGAGATAATGGTACTGGTGGGCCACCAGAGGTGCAGACCCACTGCAGTCCTTGTAGAGATGGCCAGCAGCCATCTGTTGTGACTGAGCAGGTGCACAATCACCATTGAAGAGTCTTGCGGATAATATAGCAAGTACATAAACCACCACTTGTGCACTCACAAAGTTTTTTTTAATTGTCCTTAGAACCAGCAATGCTGTTATCCAGTCCCTTGCTGAATTATTAACACACATGCAAACACTAACAGTCCCTACTTCTCACATATTGTCCATATACTATGACCAACAGAAACGTGTGCAGTGAAATGGAACTTACAAGTTACTTAATTTGATGACCTGGTGTCAATTACAATTTTATAACATAAGAATACAATTACAAAGGTACAAAATACATTATTAAAGAACATAACAATACAGAGAACATTTGTAATACAGGCTTTACAAAAGAATCGAAATAACATATACGTCAGTGTTACAGGAATTATGACATAAGTAAATACATAAAAGATCAGAATAACTTTTGAAACATCAACTTTACACATGAGCACTAAAACAGAATAAATAATGTCTCAACATCTTTACAAAGTAAATAACATAGTATTAGAAAAATTCTACAACATAGCTCTCATCAGCTAAACACACAAAGACAGGAAAAACACAAATACACCAGGGTACACAAACATATAGAGGGATGACACAAAAGGAAAGGACAGGGTTTGTTTTACTGCAGTATTTTGCATGGAAATCTCCCTTTGTTCATCATTATTCCCAAAAGTACTATCTAAGCCTGCTTTCTGCATTCTGTTCACATCCTCTTTCAAAATAGTTTTTCTCCACTGTACACAACTTTTTTTTTTTTTGCCAAACCGTTTTCTTATATCTTCTCAATGCATTTCTTCCAATTCATCATAGTTAGTTTCTTATATAGTCTACCCCCTCTTAAGCTAACTTAAATCTACTGAGCTCAGATGCTAAACTAAGGGACGAGGCAATGCAGCAGCACAAAACAATTAACACAAACAGCAATGATAAAAAATACAAAAGGCAAAGCAAGCAGCATAAATTACAACTAATATAGGGCAATGAGCAGCAAACAAGAAAAATAAATGCGTAGTAAAACTGGCTTAGCAGAGTAACACAAAATTCAGTAGCACTATGCCTGGCAAACAGCAGCAGTAAATACTATAATGTATACCTAAGCATGACAAAGCTCAAGCAGAAAAAATAGTACACTAAAGATAACAATGCAGACAAAGGTAATGTATAATCACGTCCCCTTTAAACAATTATACAGGACTGTGCTTAAACTGACACACAATATTTTGTTAGCGCAACGCAATCTGACTTCAAAAAATCCCTACAAAAGAATGGCCCTGACTAACATTAACCTATACGTTTCACAAATCACTTACCTCACAAAAATCTTCGCTACTCAAGCTACTGCAATACAGCAAGCGCCACTACTGCCAGCTAAATAAAAGATTCAAACTATGGAAGGCACTAACTACTGATAGGGATAGTTAGCAAATGAAAGATATTAATAGAGAACAGACAATGTATTTACCTCAATAGTCATAATATATATATATATAGCAGTTCATGACAAATTTCAAAACTCCGCCATCGCTCTCCCCACATCCACCACTGCTGGCGGCTCACCTCCAACTGCGCAACGCTATGCGCTGTTCACAGCCAGCTGCCTAACACTACAATGGCGAGTATTACAACAATGCAAAGCAGCCACAGACTGCACACAGCACAGCCAGTGATTTTCATACAGAGGTGACGTTACCAATAAAAAAACCTAAACAGCCTACTTACATAGCCCCCATGCTCCCCACAAAAAATTTTACAAATTGTTTTGGGCACTGGACAATACATATTTGTTAAGATTTTTCATAATCGTAATTACAATAACAAAGAAATCAAATGCACACACTTATTGATACAATGTTGGTCAAAAGCTAAAATTTTCTCACTGTCCATAAAGATAGTCCTGATCATTCATCATAATAGTAATTACAGTTTTTTTCACAAAGTCTCATTAGTAAAAGAAATTGCACACAGAAGTAGTGGATTTCCATGCAGTCTTGAAGAAGTAGTGTTGTCCTTCCAATGGAAAGACAGTGCTGACTCTTGACATGCTGACAGGTAATGGGCCACAACAGAGCAAACCCACAGTGGAGTCAATCGAAGTTTTGAAGAATATCGTTTGGTAGGTCATCACAGAGCAGACCCACTGTAGTCCTGGTAGAGATTACGGTATTGGTGGGCCACCAGAGGCGCAGACCCACTGCAGTCCTTGTAGAAATAATGGTACTGGTGAGTCAGCAAAGATGCAGACCCACTGTAGTCCTTATAGAGATAATGGTATTGGTGGGCCACCAGAGGCGCAGACCCACCGCAGTCCTTGTAGAGATGGCCAGCAGCCATCTGTTGTGACTGTGCAGGTGCACAATCACCATTGAAGAGTCTTGCGGATAATATAGCAAGTACATAAACCACCACTTGTGCACTCACAAAGTTTTTTTTAATTGTCCTTAGAACCAGCAATGCTGTTATCCAGTCCCTTGCTGAATTATTAACACACATGCAAACACTAACAGTCCCTACTTCTCACATATTGTCCATATACTATGACAAACAGAAACGTGTGCAGTGAAATGTAACTTACAAGTTACTTAAATTGATGACCTGGTGTCAATTACAATTTTATAACATGAGAATACAATTACAAAGATACAGAAAACATTATTAAAAACATAATAGTACAGATAACATTCGTAGTAATAGGGGCTTTACAAAAGAATAGAAATAAACATATACATCAGTGTTACAAAAATAATGACATAAGTACATACATAAAGATCAGAATAACTTTTGAAACATCACCTTCACATATGAGCATTAAAACAAAACAGAATAAATAATGTCTAAAGCATATTTACAAAGTAAATAAAATATTATTAATGCCAATTATATTTGAGGATAACAGTATTCCTCATCATAGTGAATGTAGCTTAGTATTAGAAGAAGAAAAAATTCTATGAAACTACACAGAGACAGGAAGAAAACAAATACACAAGGGTACACAAACACATAGTGGGATAACACAAAAGGAAAGGACAGGGTTTGTTTTACTGCAGTATTTTGCGAACAAAACCTTTTTTGTGCTTGGAGATCTCCCTTCATTCATCATTATTCGCAAAAAGTCCTATCTATACCTGCTTTCTATATTCTATTCATATTTCTTTCAAAATAATTATTTCTCAGTGCACAATACTCATTTTTGCCAAATCTGTTTCTTATAGCTTCTCAATGCATTTCTTCCAATTCATCATAGTTAGTTTCTTATATAGTCTACCCCCTCTTAAGCTAACTTAAATCTACTGAGCTCAGATATATATACCAAGGGACGAGGCAATGCAGCAGCACATAAAACAGTTAATACAAACAGCAATGAAAAAAAATGGAAATTGTCAAAGCAAGCTGCAGTAAATCTAAATTACCAAGCGAAGCAACATTATAACTAATATGAGCCAATGTGCAGCAACAAGAAAAATAAATCAGTAGCATAACTAGATTAACAGAGTAATGCAAAGTGAAATTTAATAGCACTATGCCTGGCAAGCAGAAGCAGAAAATGAAATATCTTATACCTAAACATGACATAACTCAAGCAGAAAAAATATTACACTAAAAATGGCCATGTCTAATACCTATGTCACATCTTAACACTAGAGTGATGCATCACAATTTATTCTAGAAAAGAAATTACCAAGTACTTGAAAAGAAAATTATGAATGCAGTTCCTGTGAAGGTAAATGTCTTTTTGTGCTCCCTCATTTTTTTGAAAAAAATTATTATTTACTCGATCTGTAGACAGAAAATATTTATATTAATACATCTATAAAATTTTATTTTTACCAATGCTGCAGTGCCGCTAGAAACTAGATATTAAACAAAATGAGCAATCTCTCAACTAGAAAGACAATGGATGTAAAATGTTTCTCATCATTTCATTTCAGTAAATATCATAAATTAAGAGCTCCACAGTGTAATCATATGTTTTCAAGTTCGACCGTGTTGTTTTTGCGATGCTTTCTACAAAGGAACGTCAATAGCGAGGATAATGGCCTCCCCCTTTTTTTTCTTCTCCACCTGCGCCTCTGGCACACACTAATGACTTCTTTCCAGGCGACTGTCGCCCATCTGGGTGCCCACGACGCATTACGTGCAGGTGGTCACTTAACTTTCCTACGGAAATATTTACGACAGCAGTTTCTGCTACAGTGACAGTCTCATATAAAAAATTTCACAGGCCAAGAATTTGTGTTACAAATGTGTAGAAACAAAATCCTGTAAATATAACAGCGTCCAAAAAATTTTCGCCAGCATTGTGATACATTCACGCATATACACACATTTCATAACTCTTAAAGTACGATTCTTGGTTTCCAACAACATTTTTCACAAATCAGCGTCCCTAACCACTACTCATTATTTCTTACCTTATTCGTCGACACTTCTTCAATATTTTATGATAACAGATTGCAGCATACTCAAATAACTCATATAGCATCAGCTTCTTGATCATAAACATACCTCAACAGCATAATACACATCGTCGTTGTAAAAATAACATCATAATACCTCAGTCAAATCTCAAAATCGTCGTAGCTTCCTCCAATATTTTCAAAACCTAAAAAAATTCTCTACTCATGTCAAAAGTGTCATCTACCTCAAATGTACTTTAAAAATCATGATCCCATAAGAAATACGACATTCAAAGCTCTCATAGTATCACAATGGTTCCAAAAAAATATGAACATTTCACAAAGTACAGACAAAATACAATTTCATAAGTGTGAAATTATCCAACTGTGTAATTGCGTAAACATGTGTCACTGATGTAGTAAAAAAAAGTTTATCTCTCAGTTAAATGATGAGATAGCTGTGTAATTTGTGTGTTAGAGAAATATGGTACCGATGTGTAAAGTTGTATAAGCAAATACCACATTAGCTAGGGCTCCTTGTGCTTGCCAAACACATGGTACACAAAGTAAGCGTGTACCCTCCTGAGGATTAATGTAATTATAACCTCAGTTGTTACAGATTACAGCAATGGAATGAAATGTATCACGGAAAACCCTTGTATCATTGCACTTCAAATATCTTAAAAAAAATAAATGTTTTAAGTGCGAAATTAATCACTCAAATACGTGTACTGTAGCGCAACACTGTGCGTCATTTTGTAAGATAATCTCTGTGGAAGTCTCGTATTTATCGTCCTCCAAAAGCTAAGTTCTGCAGAATTCAATGTACTTACCTCATGATAAACAAAAGTGAAATGCTTTGTGTATAGATATCGTAGTTATTACGTACCTTACCGTGATCAAGAAAGCACTATAATGTAACGTATTGTTTTGCTACGAAAATGCTGTCTCATTGTAGCTATACCACAAAAGTTACTACTGAAACATGTTTTACTTTCCAGAATAATGCAGAAAAACTGTGCAGATATAAAACAGAAACACCGCAAAAGCAACATTGTAAATTGTCACTCATTAGTAGCGTCGTGATAAAACCGTGTAGTTGTCACATAAACTCCAGAATGTATTTTCAAGTAAACCAAAATGTTGCATTAAAATCTCAAGTTAAAAAAGCACATTATCTCTCAATAAACGGTTTTACGTGTGAAATGTGGTGTAAACCTTTGCTCTTCCTAGTACGCAGAGTTTCAACTCGAACGCAATTGTCAAGTGGTATATGTCGGTAATGAATACTGGAATTTTTCTCAAGGTTAGCGTCTATGTTATTTTTCTCGGAGCCAGCCGGCGCAGGTGGCTGCCTGTGGTGCGGGTCATTGTCTGTTTCTTTGTTGGCGCGCGTCGTTATTGGGATTAGGAGACCAAACTTCTACAAATTCGCCTTGCCGAGAGGGCCCAGCTCTGTTAGAATCCCGCCAGTTCTGATGCAATTCAGGTCTGTCGTTACGAATATATCGTCTGACGTCATGTCGGTAGTTTACATAGTTTCTTGATTGTCGGTCATGTGGTGGAGAATTTCTCCCTGAATCGTAAATGCGTGCTGAACTGTTGCGTCTGAAATTATTCTGTCTCCCTTGATAATAATAGTTCTGGTTACCATATTGTCTGTTTCTATGGTTATCTCTGTCATATTCATTACTACGGAAATGCGATCTTTCTCTGTAACTATTATTCTGCCAGCGGTTGTCATAAGGGTGGTGTCTGTTTTGGTCACGATATGTGTTGTGAGAATAGCCTTGTCGTGTCCATTTATTATTTCTTACATCGCGGAATTGTGACGGATGTGACCTGTAATTGTTATGTTCCTGTTTCCGCATTCCAAGATTATCAGTGTCAATTTCTAGTTCTTGTAACAGTCCCTGAAAAGCTTCAATGTCGTCTTTGCAACGTCCTGCTAAAATAATATGTCGTAAATGTTCAGGTAATTTGATTAAGCAAATGCGGATGAGTTCTGAGGGGCTGTATGGGTTTGAAAGATACTGATTCTTATGCAACATGTCAGCAAAATATTTCATAAGACTGGAAAATTCAGATTGTTCGAAACGTTTCATCATTATGATGCTATGTTTTACTCGGTCTTGTGTAGCTTGAGACCAATATGCTGAGAGGAAGGCATGATAAAATTCTCCTTCACTGTGACAATCGTGGATGACCGATCGCATTCTTACAGCTGGTTCATTCTCCAAGTAGCCACACATAAATTCTAACCTGTGCTCCAATGACCAGTTGGGAGGAAAACAATGAGAGAATTGATGGAGCCATGCTTGTGGATGAATGTCGTTGCCAGAATTCTTAAATGTTTTGAATTTACGTGTAGTAATGAACAGCTTATAGTCAAAATCATCATGTCAGCGAGTCGCATATCGGTCATTGTTAGGTCGTGTCGGCCGTTCCATCTCAAAATTCGGTGCACATTGCCAATTTCTTTCATAACTTCCGAAATGCCCTGTGTTATTATTTTGCGGCATTTCCGTATTTCTAAGTCCCTCTTACCGTGTTGGAGCGCGAGTGTCCTCTGAAATACGTAATTCTTGTATCACCTGTGTCAGCTGATCTTGTACTTCCCGGATTTCTCTTTTGTACTGTGTATTGATTTGATTTTGATTTTGTTTGAATTTTCTAATTTCTTCATACTCTTCAGTGTCAGTGAAGGCTACAGGTGTTGTGTCATTCTGATCATCATCTACCTTTGTAGATAAGTTAGTGAACTGATCTGAAAGTTCGGCTACTTTATCCGATAGTGAAATTATTTCCTCTGTATGTTTTTCTGAACCAAGTTTCAGTGTGTCCATTTGTGTTGAAATTGTATCTACTGTGTCCTTTAAGTTTTCCTGAGTATTTGCAAGTTGCGTAACCGTATCGGTAGATGCAACTGAGTCAATTTTAGCTTGCAAGGTCTCATGATTTTCATGAACAATAATTTGCAGTTGTTTTATGGCTGCTTCGTGATTCTGTAATGCATTTTCATGCCGCGAAAAAATAGGTTGAAAATGCTCACAAATATGTGTTTTTACGTCATTACAGACTTTTTGACATTTCGATTCAATGTTATGTAACTCAGTAGTTAAATCTTCACGTGTTTGTTCAAGTGTGGTGTCTAACTTACGAAGATTTTGTTCCATTGTGTCTAACTGTTGCTGTGTTTGTCTCTGATTTTGTTCCACTGTGTCTAACTTTTTAAGATTTTGTTCCACTGTGTCTAACTTTCGAAGATTTTGTTCCATTGTGTCTAACTTTTGAAGCTTTTGCTGTGTTTGTCCCATTTGTTGTATTAATTGTAATAACAATGCACTGGTGTCTGGAACATGTTCCTCAGTGCTTTTCGACAGTGAATTTGCACCGGAAACATTCACATTTTGACAAGCAGAAAATGTGTCTTGACTTATTTGAGAAAACGGTGAGGATCCAAAACCTGAATCTACAGTATTTGCGAGATCGTGTCGCGTCATTTCGGATTCCTGAGGCGAGCTATTGCCGACCGATCGATCGATAATGCTTCCCTGTTCACTACTTGTTTCATTGTCTACGCCATTATTTGACGCCCGCTCCATTTCCCTATGCACAGTTACCAAATTACTACTTTAAATGTCTGTTAATTCATTACACGGTGGCGCTAACACACTGCTTTCGTCTTCGCTGTCATTTCTCAATTTACTTTGTAGCCTAGTGTTACGTTTTTCACACGCCATTATTGTCACAATATTTCACACGACAACACAGAAAAACACAATTTGAAGAGCAAAAATAGGGGAACACATTAACATAGCACTGAAAATAATATCTAGTTAATTGCAAGCGCAGCTGCGAAATACTTGCTGCAAATCTACATGCATGCCACAACTGCTTTACTGTACAACAATGAAAAACTACAACTACAAAGGAAATTCTCTCTATAATTACGCGCTAGCAATAAACAAAAGCTACACTAATTATACAAACTACAAGAAAAAATTCAGAAGATTCCAGTGAGGTATCCTCGGCTAAGGGTCGACATATGAAACGTCCCCTTTAAACAATTATACAGGACTGTGCTTAAACTGACACACAAAAGAATGGCCCTGACTAACATTAACCTATACGTTTCACAAATCACTTACCTCACAAAAATCTTCGCTACTCAAGCTACTGCAATGCAGCAAGCGCCACTACTGCCAGCTAAATAAAAGATTCAAACTATGGAAGGCACTAACTACTGATAGGCATAGTTAGCAAATGAAAGATTTTGATAGAGAACGAACAATGTGTTTACCTCAATAGTCATAATATACACTCCTGGAAATTGAAATAAGAACACCGTGAATTCATTGTCCCAGGAAGGGGAAACTTTATTGACACATTCCTGGGGTCAGATACAGCACATGATCACACTGACAGAACCACAGGCACATAGACACAGGCAACAGAGCATGCACAATGTCGGCACTAGTACAGTGTATATCCACCTTTCGCAGCAATGCAGGCTGCTATTCTCCCATGGAGACGATCGTAGAGATGCTGGATGTAGTCCTGTGGAACGGCTTGCCATGCCATTTCCACCTGGCGCCTCAGTTGGACCAGCGTTCGTGCTGGACGTGCAGACCGCGTGAGACGACGCTTCATCCAGTCCCAAACATGCTCAATGGGGGACAGATCCGGAGATCTTGCTGGCCAGGGTAGTTGACTTACACCTTCTAGAGCACGTTGGGTGGCACGGGATACATGCGGACGTGCATTGTCCTGTTGGAACAGCAAGTTCCCTTGCCGGTCTAGGAATGGTAGAACGATGGGTTCGATGACGGTTTGGATGTACCGTGCACTATTCAGTGTCCCCTCGACGATCACCAGTGGTGTACGGCCAGTGTAGGAGATCACTCCCCACACCATGATGCCGGGTGTTGGCCCTGTGTGCCTCGGTCGTATGCAGTCCTGATTGTGACGCTCACCTGCACGGCGCCAAACACGCATACGACCCTCATTGGCACCAAGGCAGAAGCGACTCTCATCGCTGAAGACGACACGTCTCCATTCGTCCCTCCATTCACTCCTGTCGCGACACCACTGGAGGCGGGCTGCACGATGTTGGGGCGTGAGCGGAAGACGGCCTAACGGTGTGCGGGACCGTAGCCCAGCTTCATGGAGACGGTTGCGAATGGTCCTCGCCGATACCCCAGGAGCAACAGTGTCCCTAATTTGCTGGGAAGTGGCGGTGCGGTCCCCTACGGCACTGCGTAGGATCCTACGGTCTTGGCGTGCATCCGTGCGTCGCTGCGGTCCGGTCCCAGGTCGACGGGCACGTGCACCTTCCGCCGACCACTGGCGACAACATCGATGTACTGTGGAGACCTCACGCCCCACGTGTTGAGCAATTCGGCGGTACGTCCACCCGGCCTCCCGCATGCCCACTATACGCCCTCGCTCAAAGTCCGTCAACTGCACATACGGTTCACGTCCACGCTGTCGCGGCATGCTACCAGTGTTAAAGACTGCGATGGAGCTCCGTATGCCACGGCAAACTGGCTGACACTGACGGCGGCGGTGCACAAATGCTGCGCAGCTAGCGCCATTCGACGGCCAACACCGCGGTTCCTGGTGTGTCCGCTGTGCCGTGCGTGTGATCATTGCTTGTACAGCCCTCTCGCAGTGTCCGGAGCAAGTATGGTGGGTCTGACACACCGGTGTCAATGTGTTCTTTTTTCCATTTCCAGGAGTGTATATATAGCAGTTCATGACAAATTTCAAAACTCCGCCATCTCTCTCCCCACATCCACCACTGCTGGCGGCTCACCTCCAACTGCGCAACGCTACGCGCTGTTCACAGCCAGCTGCCTAACACTACAATGGCGAGTATTACAACAATGCAAAGCAGCCACAGACTGCACACAGCACAGCCAGTGATTTTCATACAGAGGTGGCGTTACCAATAAAAAAACCTAAACAGCCTACTTACAAAAGCTACCTCTTTGTCTTATCATACGTTCTTTCCATGCTGCGGATCATTTCCTAATCATCCACTTGATTCATCAAATAATGATTATACCACTTAACCAGGTCCAAGGTCTTTAGTTTCCTACCTTCCCGTTTACTTGCGGTCTATGTCTTCTTTACGTACGAAAAAATATATAATTTCATTATTCGTTTAAAAAGAAAATCCCACTTCCGTGTTGTAATATTATTATTAAATTTACCAGACGCGTTTCCACTTACACGTACAAAGCATCTTCAGCCAGTTTGAGTTATGTCTTTCTGATCGTGACAGGTGAAAAGACGCAGTTACACTTCAGTGAAGACAGTTTGACGTATGTTCACGTCGAAATTGCCATTTGTTTCTTCTTATCCTTAGTTTCTCACGTACTAGGTGGTGTAAAAGGAAAAAAAATAGTTTTGGCGCAAATAAGTCAAATTTTCGTAATTGAAGAGTAAGTGCTTCTTTCAAATTGTGAAAATACTGAAATCGTAAGGGGGGGGGGGGTGCAAAGTATAATTAAGATCCACTGAAAATACCTTTCATGTAAAAGGTAAAACACGTCTTAGACTTTACGCTCCATTATCCCAGCATGAAAAAGGTGTTTTATTCAGGAATGAATATTTTATAGATTATATGGAGAAGTAGTCGCTCCAACGAACTGGTGAACTAATTTTAAGTTTTTTTCTGTAAGTGCCGTACATGCCCTACGACATTGCACAGTCCCCAGTATGTTAACAACGTCCTAAAATCCGTTTTCACTTTGAAACATGGAGGCCACGTTGGATATAACACCTCGCTGAAATGTTTGCCTAACTATTTTGACTTCGGCTTCTAAAGTTTTCAGTTGTTTAAAGATTTAGTGGGGCTGTCTCACTATTGGTCGATTGCAGTGAAATTCAAATAAATTCTCTAATGCTAATTATCTTATGATGTCAGGTACTTTGAACCACTTGTCATCGTGCGCAGGAGCTTATATTAACGAGGTGCTAAATGTAAACAAACATAATGAATTAATCAAAGCAGAGTCTGAAACTGTGCGCGGCACCAGTAGGATACAGGAAATGTCGGAAGTCAGTTTGCGAGTTGCAGTCGTCAGCTGTGCTTGGATAGCTCTGTCAATAAGAGCGTTACCCACGAAAAGCATGTTCCGGGTTTCGAGTTCGGGTCCCGCAAACAGTTTGAAACTACCAGAAGGCTTCAAAGCAACGCGTACTCCGCTGAAGAGTGAAAGATTAGTTCTATCTACCCAAAGTTGCTCCATCCATGCAGTAATTAATAGTTTATGAACAGTTATGTCTCACAGCCATTGTCAGTACACTAAAGAGTGGCTGTTGCCGCGTAGTTAACCATCCCTCCATTCTCAGGCGCGTACACACTAGGCCAGCGAAGGCCAACGAACCGAAAGACTGGATCCGGCCGAACGTTGGTCGCAAGTAAATTGGCGTTCGGCTTCTCATCCACTCCAAACGAAGAGCTTGGGGTCAAGGGATTCGCCCATTTGGAATCGCAATTGGCTCTGCTAACTTGGCGATGTTGCTCCCGTTTGTTTACTCTTATAAAGTAATGTCTTAATTACAATTTCACTCCCCGATATTGTGAGGGTATAAGAGGTTTTAGCAGTTGTCATATGCGCAGCATTTACTTCACTGTAAGACGCTGATCAACAGAAAAAGAACAAGAAGGAACGGTGCTGGTGGATGAACTCTCTTTCAACAAGGAGGGAACAGTGTACTGGGATAAAATTAATGTCCCACCTTAAAGCTGCACTGGTACACGGGCTATTTCATAATTTTTCCCTTAATGGAAACTGCAGATTTGTAATTGTTACTGAATTGTGTATGCCCTAAGATTTCCAAAGGTAACACCTCTTTTAGGAGAGTTGTACCTGCCGCAGAAAGTTATGTGTCACTCCCAGTATTGGTTGTTTATCTTTGTTATTCACAAATCACAACGAGAAGCCGTCAGTACAGATACCTATTTCTTTTTCATGTCATGCATAACACTTTCTAATAGCTAAGTTATTTCTCTCCGAGCATGCAGTCTTTTCAGTTTGTTTTTATGACCTCAGTTCTTAGGGGCACACAAACATTTCCATTCACGATAAAACTATCAGCTTTAATGTTCTCTTCACATTCGACTCTGCACTCCAGTATTTTTAAACATAATAAATACACATTCTTAGTGAGAGAAGACACTGCTTGCATGGGCAACATTGAATGCTGAAACTAAGTTTTCCAGGACAGCCACAAGTCGCACTCAGTACGTTTTATTGACTCGATTCGCTCTTTAACAGCCAACTAGTGTACTTTAAACCGCAAATTCCAGAGTTTCTGATGATGCTCTTGTTAAAGAGCGAAACCAGTCGATAAAACGTATTACGTGGCTGTCCTGATAAACTTACACACCCGTTGTAGAAACAACAAATCGCTACTGAACCTGTGGTAACCTGCACACTCGTCTCTTACATGGTGTCTAGGAAGCTTTTTTCTAGGATAACTAGACAACATACAAGGAAATCATATTAATGAAGTTTATTACAGTAATTGAAATGACAACACTTAACTTGCGTCTGTACAGGGAGGTGTCGCAAGCAATTGGCAACAAGCAAATAATCAGTGTCCTACGAAATATACAATTCCGATGCAAGTAATTAATATGGACCACAAGTCACAGCTCATCTAGTGCGTCTGTCATAGTGCGGCCGAGGCTACTTAATTTTTTTTAATATCATGTTGTGTCCAAAGAGTTATCGCCTTTGGCGGTTTTTTCTTCTGTAGTGGGAAGGTGTGAGAAATGGTTTTCTTTTATTGAGTATTCGCTTGCAAAGGGGCTTGGGCTCTCTGTGGGTCCTTGAGTCCTTTGAGGGTGTTGGTTAGGTAGTCATACGAGTGATGGACAGTAACTACACCGAATATATTCTCGAGTCAGAAACATACAATTTTACAGTAGCCACACACACACACACACACACACACACACACACACACATATATATATATATATATATATATATATATATATATATATATATATATATATATATATATATATATATATATACTGTATTTATATTAAATGTGGCCAGTACTTTGCAACCTCCAAGGCGCTTGGAGTGGCTTGTAGGAGATCAATCTTCGTGCAGGATGTAGGGCACAAAAGGCACTGGAGCATGTGGCTTGTGGCTTGTCCACAATTGCAGGACGTATCTTCTGTTATGAAGCCCCATCTCTTCAGGTTGTCTCTGGATCGTCCAACTCCTGATCGTAATCTGTTTAAAGATTTATTTCCACACCAGCCAGCTCTCGTTGTGTCCAGGTGGTAGTTCTTCAGCTTCTGGCGTCTGCAGGTGAGGCGTCTACTTCTTCCGTAACTCCAGCCTTGCCTTCTCTGGTGAAATGGTGAGCTTCTCGGATGTTCTGAGGAAGCTCTTTCGCGATCTCAGCCGTTGCTGTGGTGGAATATGTCCGTGCAGTGGATGGGCACTGTCCTGTTCCACTTTCAGTCTCTCCTTGTTGGCAGCCACTGTTCTGCGTACCCATGGTGGCGCCATTCCAGCCAGGCAGTAGAGCTTATCAGTTGGGGTAGGTCTTAAGCAACCTGTGATCAACCTGCAGGTTTCGTTGAGAGCAACGTCTACTTCTCTGGCATGAGATGACCTGTACCATATTGGAGAAATATATTCAGCAGTAGAAAAGCACAGTGCCATTGCAGAACAGCGAATAGTTTGTGGATGTGATCCCCACTGTGACCCCGCTAATTTGCGAATTAGGTTGTTCTTGCAGTGTGTTTTGAATGTCAGAGTTCTATCGAGAGTGACTCCCAAGTATTTAGGTGCGTGATGATGCTGGAGATCGATGCCTGACCATGCAATATTTAGCTCACGATTAGCTTTCCTGTTCCTTAAATGAAAGGCACACACTTGTGTCTTCGAAGGGTTTGGTCTGAGTTGGTTCCGATTGTAGTAGCTTGACAGTGTTCTACGTGCTGTTGTCAGGTTTCTTTCCACTCTTTCAAAGCATGAGCTCTGCGTAGCAAGGGCTAGGTCATCTGCATATAAGAATCTCCTCGTGCCTGGGGTCAATGGCTGGTCGTTGGTATAAATGTTGAAGATAAGATTGCACCATCTTTGATGGTCCCGTGGGGGTGCAATAATGGCTCAAGGCACCTTGTATTTGTGCCAATGTTGTGGTAGGGCCTGGATTACATTTTGTGAAAAAGACGAGTTGCGGGCGAGACTAGGAGGCGCGTCGCTTTTATTCTCTTCGTGTAGAGGCCGCCTCTGTCATGGTGACGTCCTAGTCAGCGTGCTATTGTCTGACGTCGTCTTACAACCTTCTCTGCTGTATCGTCCTTGATCTTCGGGCCTTCGCTCTTGTCGTTACGCCGGAACAGAACAAACGAACAAATGGCTCTGAGCACTATGGGACTTAGCTTCTGACGTCATCAGTCCCCTAGACTTAGAACTACTTAAACCTAACTAACCTAAGGACATCACACACATCTTATGCCCGAGGCAGGATTCGAACCTGCGACCGTAGCAGTCGCGCGGTTCCAGATTGTAGCGCCTAGAACCGCTCGGCCACCTCGGCCGGCAACCAACGAACACTCGTCGCGGCGTCCACACTAGGAGAGAGTCCCAACGCCAGTCAACCGCCAACGCTTTGACGTTACCACCAGCAGGCCTAATCTCAACCAAGGCCCACCGCTACTTTTTCTCCGATTTGTCGCCCGCACAAAATGGCTCTGAGCACTATGCGACTTAACTTCTGAGGTCATCAGTCGCCTAGAACTTAGAACTAATTAAACCTAACTAACCTAAGGACAGCACACACATCCATGCCCGAGGCATGATTCGAACCTGCGACCGTATCGCCCGTACACACGAAGCAAATCTCGGCCAACGAAGCTGTAGGCTGACATTCGTCGGCCCTCGTTGGCGTAGTGTGTACACGCCTCTAGACCTCGGGTCGGCCACCTTTGGAGTCGGAAGAGTCAGAAATTGCAATTTATAAAATTTCAAAGTTTTTAAAGAGCTACAAAAATGTTTCTTGCTAACAATGAATAGCACTTGCATAAATAAAGTTTCTTGACGATAAAAACTATTCTATTCATTCATAAGAAAAATATATATTTATTCATATACTATAAGTGTTTTTCATAACAAATCAGATAGTATAGATATATGGTATTATGATTACATAATCACTTATTATTCAATTTAAATATTAAAACAATTAAACATTCACTTACAACACTAACTTTTGCTTCAATAACAAACAGTTGAGCAAACAAATTCAATGGGAGCGATGGCTTTTGCATGGTTATTCAAGTAGAAAATTGGAACTTTACTAAGAAATATAGCATGTACATAAAAAAAAGATAACGTACATTCGAGCGAAAAAATTCAACGGGAGAGTTGGCTTTGTATGGTTTTAGAAAATTTGGATAAATTTGACTCATAACTTTTAGTTTTAAGTTTCTAAGACCACTCTAAATTTTCATTCGTTAGTTGGCTCCTTACTTTGCTTTTAATTATATTCATGCAAGAGAAAGCTTGCTCGCACGAATATGTCGATCCGAAGATAGCACTCCAAATTTCAACTTCTTCACCTCTCTGTAGCAATGTGGAAGACTATTCGATGCGCCGAATATAAGTGCCTCAACTTGCGGCGTTTCTTTTAAAGCTATCCACTTTTGTTGCGTTACGTACATACATTTCTGGACTTCCAACTCTTCCAGTTTGCTTTTCAAGTCTGTGAATTTTCCACTCCACAAAGCTTTACTTTTTACATCGATCAATTGCATTTCTAGAGATACACTATCAACTCCAAATGGCTCAATGTGGATTTCATTACTATTTGTGTTGAGAGAATTTACTATGAATGCGAGAGTGGATTTGTTGGCTTTGAATTGCTGAAATCTGTCTGCAAATTCATCTTTAATTTTTCTAATAACTGTGCTGAAGTAACTCGAGTCAGCAGTTGCACTGACTTTATCGAGATATTGCTTTAGAAACTGAAAATGAAGTAATTTACCGCTGTGAATATCTTCTGCAAAAATAATTAATTTTTCTTCGAAACAAACCAATTCTTCTACCAAAACATAGGCTGGATTTCCCTTTCCTTGCAGTTTCAGATTCAGCTCATTTAATTTCGCCGTCACATCCACCATAAAGTAAATTTTTTGCTGCCATTGGATGTCCTCTAATTCTGAGTGATTAATGCCTTTTTCATTGAGGAATGTATTTACTTCATTCAAGCACAAAGCAAAACGTTTCAACACCTTACCCGTGGAAAGCCATCGCACTTTATTGTGAAGTAGGAGGTCGGAATACTGAGTTTCCATTTCGTTTAAGAATTCTTTAAACTGGCGATGTTAGATTGCTTTTGACAAGATGCTGTTAACAATCTTGATTACCAAATTCATGACCTCAACTATTTCGGCCGGAAATGTTTGCGCACAAAGCGCTTCTTGATGTATTATACAATGAAACGTAAGAATTTCGTGGTTTATTTTGCTCTGAAGAATCGTTGTTGCCCTTTTATTTTTTCCTGTCATTCTTCTGGATCCATCATTTGCTACTGAAACGATTTTATTTGAATCGATCTTATTATCGTCGAGGCATTTCTGCACGGCACTCGCTTTGTCTTCCCCTCTAAATTATCCCAAGAGCGGTACGAATCCTAGTTCTTCTTTCTGAACTTGGGAATACATATGTCTCACAAAAAGGGCAACTTGTGCCGTGTTTTTTATATTACAAGACTCATCGATAGCAAGCGATAAGGCAGAAGCCAGTTGAACGTGTTCCACCTGCAAATATGTTACATTTGAAGACATTTTACTTATTCTATCTTGTACTGTTTTAGCGGATAGTTGCAGATCTTTGTGTGTGCGTGTGAAATCTTATGGCACTTAACTGTTACGATCATCAGTCCCTAAGCTGACACACTACTTAATCTAAATTATCCTAAGGACAAACAAACACACGCATGCCCGAGGGAGGGCTAGAACCTCCGCCGGGACCAGCCGGACAGATCTTTGATTTTTTTCAAGATTTCTGGTTTGTTTTTGAAATCACGAAATAGTTCTTCAGATGCACGTATGAAGCAATCTTTGACATATTCGTCATCTGTGAATGGTTTGCCTTTTTTTTGTTACAATTTCTAGTGAAAGCACGAAGCTTGTCAGATTAACATTACTTGTAGGTTGCGTCCAGTTACTTAACATGGAACTTAATTGCTGTACTTGTTTCTGGAGGTCGTCGACAGGTTCTTTTCGTTCTTCGCCGGCTGGTTATTTACTAGGAAACTGTGTATGTTGCATGTTTTGTAGTGAAGTGTCTCTCTAAATTTGATTTCTTATTGTGTGCGAGTTTTTCGTGGCAAGACAAGTCGGAAGTCCATCTGAGTTCCATATGAAAGCGAACGACTCCTACCAATTCCGATTGAATTCTCGATGCTCTTCTTCAGTTTCTCTCTCTCTCTCTTTTTTTTTTTTTTTTTTTTTTTTTAGATGCCATGCTTGCAGTGAAGCTGTGATAAAGAGTTTTTAAAATCATTATTCAGGTATCCAAAACAGCAGATAACAAGTTTTGCAATTATTTACTATGTGAACGTATACCTACGTAAATGCATACGCAAAGCTGGGCTTTAAAATATAATCTATCTACATCGACATTTCGCAATTACAAATACTCAGCTTGATAGAATAAAAAATTCTCCAATAATTGAATTACAAAAATGAATAATTCAGACACGGAACACTGTTTGTCTCACTCTGTGGACGCCTGACGCGTGCGGTGATCGTCGACTGCCATGAACGGACTCCTCAGAACTCAGAACGTGCTTATCGCGGTGCGACAGTGACGAGTGTCACGGGGGAGGGGTGCGGTGAAAAGCGAGAACAATGTGCTGATTGTGAGGGATAGAAATGGTGCCCAATCCTCATTAATCGATTCAGAACGATTAAAAAATTTCTTTCTTATAAAATAAATAATATCTGCGTGTGGAACCAAAGAGCCGCAGCTTCACTTCCATGTAGCTCGCGAGCCGCAGGTTGCCGACCTCGGCTCCAGACGAAACGTGTGGTCCCCTAGTGAGAGGAGCTGCGCGGGTGACCCACTTTGGATCCCTGTTATCGGCATGAGAGGGCCGCGGCCTTGCCGGGTCGCGCGCTACCTCCGCCGGCTTCCTCCCACGGCGGCTTCGCAACAGGCCAGGTATTTACCGGAGAAGAATGGGACGAGCCGAGAGGAGCCCGCCGCCGCTTCCCACCTGCCCCACTCAATGGCAGCGGCGCCAACCTTGACGGGTTGGCAGTGTGCTCGCAGCGTCCGCCAAGACCTTTCCAGGGGAGATTTGAGGCTGCACCAACCGAAGAAAGTCCTGCAGCTTTCCACGTCGAAACTGATGTAAGGCATTAACAGCAGAAAGAAAAATAATAAAATCAACAACCCATTGCTTGACGTGGTCGACATGTAAAGGAGACAGGTTGAAATTATCGTCTGGTCGTCATGGTTTAAAAAAAAAATGGTTCAAATGGCTCTGAGCACTATGGGACTTAACTGCTGAGGTCATCAGTCCCCTAGAACTTAGAACTACTTAAACCTAACTAACCTAAGGACATCACACACATGCATGCCAGATGCAGGATTCGAACCAGCGACCGTAGCGGTCGCCCGTTTCCAGACAGTAGCGCCTAGAACCGCTCGGTCACACCGGCCGGTGTCATGGTTTAACATTTGTCGCTTAATACATTAGTATTATAAGACAACAGCCTGATATAACCCCACCGTCAAATTTAAATCCTTCTACAATCTCATCGCCTACATTAAATTTTACTATTTGTTCTACAAATAGGTTGCTTACGAGGCTGCTTCCTTTCTATTTAATTCCGATCTTCTTCTGGACATCTAGAAGTTCAATTCAGCGAGCTCTACCAAGGGATATTTTCCTGTTAATAAAACCAGCACAAATTTCGTTATCTTTTCTGACTATACTCCTCCCAGTTATGAATTAAACCTGTTCTTTGTCCACCTCTCTCTCTCTCTCTCTCAATTTAAATTGGGATCGTCTACTCATTATACTTAACAGAATTTTTGCTAAACGTTATATCGAGCTTGTTGCCTAACATTCCCTACATCTCCTGGCATTAGTTTTATGTGGTATTGGCACCATTACTTTAGTCACCTGGCTCCTCATCTTTGTCATAAATGCTGTTGGACAAATACAGTACTTTCGTCTTTCGTTAGCTTAAGACTCTAATGAGTTCAATTGGAACCAGATCTGCAGTAGCTGCTTTTCCACGTGTCTTTTCCTTATGTCCCAGTTACTTTCATAATGAAAGGAAATCCTATGTTCTCCTTAGGTAACTCTTTCATCATTAATGCCGGCCGAGTGGTTCTAGGCGTTACAGTCTGGAACCGCGCGACCGCTACGGTTGCAGGTTCGAATCCTGCCTCGGGCGTGGATGTGTGTGATGTCCTTAGGTTAGTTAGGTTTAAGTAGTTCTAAGTTCTAGGGGACTGATGACCTCAGATGTTAAGTCCCATAGTTCTCAGAGCCATTTTCATCATTAACATACAGTCATGAGAATATTATTACGTATATGCTAACGGTATATTTAATGTAAAAGGAATCCGAAATAGGCAGATAGTGCTAAACACTATTTACTAACGAGTGACGTTCTAGGGAATTTCTGAAACGCATTTACATAGGAATATGTTTCACAAACATGAGAAGTGCAGTTATGTACATCTGCACATTAAAACACTTATTGTTCCTCAACAGCGTTACCTAACGTTTAATATACTCAGGTTCACTGTCTGTGGAATTATACGGCTACTGGATACTATATCACTAACACAGAGAAACGCTTTTTTATAATTATTTGAACCATGTTTTGAAGAAGGCAGAATAGGGATCTCTGAAAACAAAAGAGGTTACTTTACGCTCAAAATACAAAACTGTTAAAGTAATTTCCTGGGCCATGGCACTCATTTGCGTTTTAGTGTTAAGGTTGTTCACTGTGTTAAAATATTCTTAAGTTGGGTATTGATGGTTTAATGTGATTTCGTCAACTAATTCATTTTGACAGTTTGTACCGAGGTAATTTCACACTCCTCGAAGTATGCAATGGAACAATGAATCTGATGTGTTGTTTTCTGAAATGATACAAGGCGACCTACGCAAACCACCACACATCAGCTCCACTGAAACGTAGCAGGCCCTGCGAAACCCATTAAGTTCCTATGATCTGCGTATCATTCGAGTTATGATATTTCACATTGTTTGACGTGAAACAAAAGGCCTGAGAAATCTATTTGCGACAAGATTCATTCACAGATACCTAAAGAAATGAAATATTTTTATTGAGGAATAAACAAAACTGAAATATTTGATTCGCTGATGACATTACTTTCATCAGTTAAAGAGAAGTATAATTACAGGGCCCATTGAATGAAATGAACAGCCTAACGAGTACAGAACATGTTTTGTCAGAAATATGAAGTAATACGAAAGAAATGTGGAGTAGCAGAAATAAGGTTAGTTATGAACTTGTAATCAAAATTGGTGACCATGAAGTAAACGAAGTGAAGAAATCGTGTCATCATGGGAGCAAAATAACCCATAACAGACAAAGCAAGCAGGACATAAAACGCACACTAGCAAAGGCAAAAAAGGTATACCTAGCAAAAGGAAATTTATTGATATCAGACATCGGCCTTGATTTGAGGGATAAATTACTGATAATTTACTTCTGAAGCCCAGAATTATACAGAAGTGAATCATGAACAGCTGGAAAACCGGAAAAGAGGAGAGCAGAAGCGTTATTGTGTTGAACAACAGAAGGATGTTGAAAATGAGATGAAGTGATGAAGTATCAAAAAAGCAGGTTCTCACCAGAATCGACAAGGAAAGAAGGAAACATAAAGAGAACACTGACAAGAAGAAGGGACAAAGTGACAACCTTGGAACCACTTCCATGGTACTAGAGTTAGGTGCAGGGAGTAAAAACTGTAGGAGAAGCCAGAGAATAAAATTATCATCATTATCGTTAATTCCCCAATCAGGAGAGCGTTAAAACACAATCCTTTTTTGTCTCTTTCGTTTCTCTTCCCAAAAGCCTCTCACATATTCACTGTATTTCTTCTTCCTCTCTTCTGTCAACTTCTTTCCTAGTTTCTTCTCTTTTGGTGTTTCCTCGAATTTCTGTTTACAGATTTTTTCCTCTGTATTTATCTGTTTGTTATATTTTCTGTGGAGATATTCAGTTTCTTGAGGTCTTCCTTGGTTTCCTTTTCCCGGTTAGTTTTCATCTTATTACCCGTCACTATGTTAAGAATCTTCTTGACCAGCCTATTTTCGTTCATCCTATAAATGTGCCCATAGAATGTAGCCCTTCTTTTTCTGATGTCTGTAATTGTCTCTGTCTGTTTGTAAAGTTCTTTCGTCGGTCTTTTTATCCAGATCCCCTGTCTCTGAACTGGCCAAATAGATCTTTCTCAGAAGTTTCCTCTCTTGCTTTTCCATTTTCTTGATTTTCGTTCTTCCCCTGATTACTGTCGTTTCTGAGGCATACATAGCTTCTGGTAACACTACTGTTTTGTAATGTCTTAATTTGGCAATAACGGAAATATTTATTTTGTTGTAATGGTTCCATGTAAGTCTGTAAGCTTTTTGTAGCTTTGCAACCCTTTCTTCATTGGCTGTCGAGTTTAGTCCTGTTTTCTGTGTAATCTCCAGGTATTTGAAACTTTCTACTTGCGCTATCTTTCCATACTTTGTTACCAATGAGTTTCTGTCTGTGGATTTTGTGTCCATGTACTTTTTTCTTTTATCCAAAATTTGTAGTCACGTTCTGCCTGCGATTTCATGTAGTGTCTCTAGGGCTTCTTTGGCTTCTTTTCTGTTATTTGATATGATGGCTATATCATCGCCAAAGGCCACATATTTTATGTTAATAGTTTTCCCCATATTTACCCCATTGACTTCCTTGTCCCATGTCCTGATTAATTTCTCTAAAACTGCATTAAATAAAATTAGTGACAAGCCATCTCCCTGTCTCACTACTGTCTTGATTTCGAACGGTTCTGAGATCTTTCCCATGAACTTCGCTTTGGATTTTGTATTTGTTAATGTTTCCTGGATTCGTTTTCTGGTCTTGTTGTCTACCATCATTTCTTCCAATGTATTGAAAAGTGTTTCTCTGTCGATGGAATAGTAGGCCTTCTTGAAATCAACAAATGTTATTGTGGTGTTTCTGGACTTTCTCGTTGATAATATTGTTCTCAAACACCAGATCTGTTCACTGCACAATTTTCCTTTCCTGAAAGCTGCTTGGTACTCTCCGATATGTGGATCTATCTGAGGTTCTAGGTGATTTAACAGAGCTTTGGATAGAATTTTGTGTGTCACAGGCACCTGCAACTAAACAAGAAAGAAATAATACAAGAAATTACGAAAATCAACAGCAACAACTGGACAGAACTGTCAGAAAAAACGAGAGAACTGATAAAATTATGGCAACCACGGAAACAGGCAGTAATGAAATTACTCTATAGTTATTAGGGTCTGTTTTCTCTCCTTTCTTGTGGAGAGGGTGTATTAGGGCTGACTTCCATTCTTCTGGCATCTTCCCTGTTTCCCAGGTATTTGATTATTCCGTGTATTTTGGGTGTAATGTTTTCATGGTCTAATTTCCATATTTCTGCATCAGTCCATCTTCTCCTGGTACTCTGTTATTTTTCAAAGAATTTATTATTTTCTCTATTTATTCGTGTGTTAGGGGTTCGGAGTCCCGGTTAAGTTCTGGTTTTGTAAACTGTAATCTCTGTATTGGTTCATCGCGGCTGAGTAAAGTGTCAAAGTATCGAGCCAATACTTCACAGTTTTTCTTCGGATTTTGTCTCCAGCCGGCCGTGGTGGTCTAGCAATTCTAGGCGCTCTGTCCGGAACCGCGCGACTGCTACTGTCGCAGGTTTGAATCCTGCCTCGGGCATGGATGTGTGTGATGTCCTTAGGTTAGTTAGGTTTAAGTAGTTCTAATTTTTAGGGGACTGATGACCATAGATGTCAAGTCCCATAGTGCTCAGAGCCATTTGAACCATTTGTCTCCAGTGTTCCATCCTGTCTTTTGAAGCGTAAGCTTGGAGGTTTATATCCTGTCATATTTTCTCTGAATGTTTTGTAAAAATTCCGTGTGTTGTTTCTGGTGAAGTCCTCTTCTATCTCCTTCAACTTGTTGTTTTCGTAACCTCATTTTTCTCTGCGAATTATTTTTGAAGTGTTTTTCTGTACCCTGTTGAATTCTTCCCATTTTTCTTGTGTTCTATGGCTGCTAAATTTTTTCCAGGCTTGTATAATGTCTTCTGCGGCTCTGTCGGATGTCATGTTCCACCATCGAGGTTTCATTTTCCTCGGTGGTTGTTCCAGTTTTATCCGTTCTCTCATTTCTTCTGACAGTTCTGTCCAGTTGTTGCTGTTGATTTTCGTAATTTCTTCTATTATTTCTTTCTTGTTTATTTGCTGGTACACTGGATCTGTTCTAAAAGGTCTGTTGGTTTTGTTAATTGGTCTGTTGGGTATAAATTTTGCTTTGATTTGGAGAAGGTGATGATCAGACTCAAAAACTTCTTTCCTTGTTCTTTCGTTCATTATTTCTCTAGCGTTTTTCATGGATATTGCTACGTGGTCTATCTGAAATGCTCCTAGAGCAATGTTGGGCGATTTCCAAGTTACTAGTTTCTGTGTCGTTTGTATTGACATGATTTCCAGCTCAAAATTCGTGCATAAATTTATCAAGTTCTCTCAATTTTTGTTTGTTCTCTTGTGGGCCGCGTGTTTCCCTGTCGTGTCTCGGAATTTTCTTTCCTTGCCCAACTGGGCATTGAAATCCCCTAGTAACACTTTTACGTGGTTCTTATATAACACAATAAACAGAGGTTGTTGGATGTCGGTGCTACGCCAAGACGAAGAAGTCTCACAGGAGAGGAAGTTGTGGTGGACAGCAGCAAACCAGTCAGATAACTGATGACCCAAACGGTAAGTCGAATGAATCTGAGACGTATGACGGAAGTGAAGGTTTTATCGGTACTGTCTCTGCATACGACATGTAACTTGTTGTGTACATAGTTCCGCGTAGTCAGCGCTTACACAACTTTCCCAGCAGAGCGCGCCCCGCTAAGCACAACAGTGCAGGCGCAGCGGTCGTCCGTCTCCGCACTATGAGATGGCGCTGCTTTAGAGACGGACCAAATTCTGCTTCCGCCGATCTGCGTATTAATATGTAACGCAGCCAATCAGATTGCTGCTAACGTAGAACCCTTTCTCCTCGCGGATCACACTCACGCAGTGATACCTGAACGCTCGAGGTATTATAACGAGTGTACAGACCTCCGATTAGTCAGTCTGCATTAGTCTTTAGTCAAGTTTCAGTTTGCGCCTAATATGATTATCATATTCCTGTACATCGCCATGAAGATAAATGTATAGACACTTTGTCAAGTATCAGAGATATGTGAGAATAAGATTAACGTACCAAGACCAAAGGAACTTCAGATTGTCAATTGTAAACAGCATCCAGAATCAAGTTAAGTAATTTTTATGCTTGTTATTATTTTAATAAATTTGTGTGAAAATTAATCAAGTTCTGTTTAAAGTTGGTCACCGTCAATCTGCTACTCTAAGCGTGCAAGTGTCATTTCTATCGTCTGACCTAACGGCAGAAGATAAACACACCACGATAAGACCACGAGACATATTGCTGACACTCGCCTACTTCATTAGAGCGACAAGTCAAATAATCTGATGGTGTGTGTACAGAAGGTCTTACAGTACGCATACCACATAACTACAATATTTCTTATATTTAGGTTGCGACAAAAAGATATTTCTATTACTTCTTTCAATCTAAACAAGTAGGTTGTTATCAAAATGTGTGTTCTGATTAAGATAAGAGTAACTGATGAGCCTAAACGTAACGACTATCTGCTTAGTAGTTTATTGGTCCACCTCTACAGCTCAATACAGCAGAGATTCTTGGTGCATGGCTTCGACAAATCCTTGGTAGATGTCTCGACTAATGTGGCACTGGACACAGAGGCCAAGAAACTCCCGCAAACTACTCGACTGTCGATCTGAGTGGTTTGACTCGACCCGCCACGAGTTCCTCTCCTGTGCCAACCTCTTCACCTCAGAGTGGCACTTGCAAACTTCGTCCTCAGTTTTTTGTAGATGTATTCCAATATCTGTCTCCTTCTACAATTTTTACCCTCTACAACTCCCACTGGTACCATGGAAATCACTCCCTGATGTCTTAGCAGATGTCTTATTATCCTGTCCCTTCTTACCAGTGTTTTACATATGTTTCTTTCTTCTCCGATTCTCCGTGGGACCTTCTCAGTCCTTACGTTATCAGTCCATGTAATTTACAATAATCCTCTGTAGCACCGTATCTCAAATGATCCTATTCTGCTCCTGTTTTCCCATAGTCCAACGCTGAGCTCCAAACGTATATTATCAGGAATTTCATCCTCAAATTAAGGCCTACGTTTGATACTAGTAAACTTCTCTTTGCCAGGAATACCAGTGCTAGTCTGCTTTTGATGTCCTCCTTGCTCCGTCCGTCATTGGTTACTTTGCTACCTAGGTAGCATAACACCTTCTACTTCGTGACCAACGAATCAGATAATAAGTTTCACGCTGTTCTCATTTCTGCTACTTCTCATTACTTTCGTCTTTATTCGATTTACTTTCGAATCATATTCTGTACTCATTAGACTGTTAATTCCATTCAGCAGATCGTGTAGTTCTTCTACACCGTCATCAGCAATCTTAGCGTTGATATGCTTCCCCCTGGTATTTTTCCGAATTATTCATAAGTACGGTATTAATTTCCTCTGAACATGCACTTTACACCGTATTTCTGAATTACTACACACGCGCCGCAATATCGTATTTGTGGTGTCACAGCCAGACACCACACTTGCTAGGTGGTAGCTTAAATCGGCCGCGGTCCATTAGTACATGTCGGACCCGCGTGTCGCCACTGGCAGTGATCGCAGACCGAGCGCCACCACACGGCAGGTCTCGAGAGACGGACTAGCACTCGTCCCAGTTGTACGGCGACATTGCTAGCGACTACACTGATCGAAGCCTTTCTCTCATTTGCCGAGAGACAGTTAGAATAGCCTTCAGCTAAGTTAATGGCTACGACCTAGCAAGGCGCCATTTGTACCATTGCATGTATCTCAAGATAGTCTCACTTGTATCATCAAGAATGCTGTATACCAAAGGACGATATAAAAGTTAAGTGTTCAAGTAGCTACGTTCTTTTCTTTATCACATTCATTACGAATCCTGTTCCAGACTTCGCGCCAGTCGGCGTGTGTGTACGTGTGCCCTTTCGGCTACCCTTCTCTGTGGACTGGCTGCCTTGTCAGTCCACTACAGTATTTATCCGCCGACGCCGGGGAAGTGACTTTCAAGTAAACTGTCTCCCTGTACGGGAACATATATAAACGATGTACGACTACAGGTTGTAGACACATGGCTGACTACACGTTGTAATGCACCTCTTTCTCCGGGGGACAAATATTAATTATTATCAGTAGTAGTATATTAAGCTACAAATTATCATTTTAAACCTGTGTGGTTTCCCTGGTGTGCCTAGTCGACCACAAGTCCCCGTCACGCTGTTCACTCTACCAACAGAGTACATACAGGGTTGAAGACATGGAGAAAGAGAGGTATCATCACAATTTGAATTTAGAGTAATATAACTTTCTTACCTTTATTGCTCGTTGTTGCACGCTCGTGGTCCAGTGATGAATCTCGCCATCCGCTGTTTGTTAAATCAATTTGAGGTCCAGGGTGTGTATTGTGCTGCGTAAGAACTGACACATATTTAAACTTCCAACTTTTATTTTATAAATGCCGGTCGTGACGATATTCAATAATTTTCAATGTAACAGCTTTTCCAATACATCGTTTCGTTCCCTATATCCTTGACCTTTTCCAAGCAAGCGCATTACAAGACGTCTCAACACCAACTGCCCCTTGTCTCTACACCCGCCATGAACCAACTCCTGTTCACAGAGCTTACAAACTGTGCAGTACTGATAACCTTGGTTGCATATCGATATTCTACACGTCGCGCGAATACATATATGAAAAACTTAGTAAGAAAAATTAAAAGTGTTTATAATATAGTTCTGTGGCAGTATACCTCATGATTGTCCTCATATTAACAGTTTTGTAAAAAAATAATAATATTTCAGTTCATGTTTACTTAGTTAAAGTTCACTTGCTCTTTCAAGTTGATTGACGGCATCGCACACCTCGCCAGCCTGTGGTATCGGTAATTTCAGTAGTCAATTACATTACAGTGTGCAAGTTTAGGCCTGGCCGTGAGTCGCGTTCGGATAGCCAAATGGTAAAGCGACCGCTCACGGTAAGTGGGAAATCCAGCTTCGAGTCTAGGTTCGGCACAAATTTTCATTGTCGTCATTGCATTACACAGCTGATAGTTGTCCATATCCGCAACTGCGAATACACATAATATACTTCATAACGGTTCTTGTCGCAGAAGTGCCTGTTCCTTCGGACATGCACGCATGTCGGAAGGCACTCTTCACCGTAATTCGGAATAACCAGGCATTGCAATATTGTAAATATAGTATCGTACTGTCGTAGGTAGCGATGAGCAAGCCCTGATATTCCAGTGATATTCAGAACAAAATACGTAGCGGCCAAGAAATAAGTTCCTAATGTTATCCAGCTCGAAGAACATCTACACTACTGGACATTGAAATTTCTACACCAGGAAGATGACGTGCTACAGGCGCGAAAATTAACCAACAGGAAGAAGAGTCTGTAATATGCAAATGATTAACTTTTCAGAGCATTCACACAAGGTTGGCGACACCTACAACATGCTGACATGAGGAAAGTTTCCAACAGATTTCTCATACACAAACAGCTCTTGACCGGCGTTGCCTGGTGAAACGTTGTTGTGATGCCTCGTGTAAGGAAGAGAAATGCGTACCATCACGTTTCCGACTTTGATAAAGGTCGAATTGTAGCCTATCGTGATTGCGGTTTATCGTATCGCGACATTGCTGCTCGCTTTGGTCGAGATCCAATGACTGTTAGCAGAATAAGGAATCGGTGGGTTCAGGAGGGTAATACGGAACGCCATGCTGGATCTCAACGGCCTCGTATCTCTAGCAGTCGAGATGACAGGCGTCTTATCCGCAAGGCTGTAACGGATCGTGCAGCCACGTCTCGATCCCTGAGTCAACAGATGGGGACGTTTGCAAGACAACAACCATCTGCACGACCAGTTCGACGACGTTTGCAGCAGCATGGACTATCAGCTCGGAGACCATGGCTGCGGTTACCCTTGACGCTATATCACAGACAGGAGCGCCTGCGATGGTGTACTCAACGACGAACCTGGGTGCAGGAATGGCAAAACGTCATTTTTTCGGATGAATCCAGGTTCTGTTTAGAGCATCATGATGGTCGCACCCGTGTTTGGGGACATCGCGGTGAACGCACATTGGAAACGTGTATTCGTAGTCGCCATACTGGCATATCACCCGGCGTGATGGTATGGGGTGCCATTGGTTACACGTCTCGGTCACCTCTTGTTCGCGTTGACGACACTTTGAACAGTGGACGTTACATTTCAGATGTGTTACGACCCGTGGCTCTACCCTTCATTCGATACCTGCGAAACGCTACATTTCAGCAGGATAATGCACGACCGTATGTTGCAGTCTTGTACGGGTTTTTCTGGATACAGAAATTGTTCGACTTCTGCCCTGGCCAGCATATTCTCCAGATCTCTCACTAATTGAAAACGTCTGGTCAGTGGCAGAGCAACTGGGTCGTCACAATACACCAGTCACTGCTCTTGATGAACTGTGGTATCGTCTTGAAGCTGCATGGGCAGCTGTACCTGTACACGCCATCCATGCTCTGTTTGACTCAATGCCCAGGTGTATCAAGGCCGTTATTACGGCCAGAGGTGGTTGTTCTGGATACTGATTTCTCAGGATCTATGCATCCAAATTGCGTGAAAATGTAATCACATGTCAGTTCTAGTATAATATATTTGTCCAAAGAATACCCGTTTACCATATGCATTTCTTCTTGGTGTAACAATTTTAATGGCCAGTAGTGTATAATATCATGACACAACACACACTTCTATATAATCCAACGCAGCAGATGAGCTGAGGGCCTGCATTTCATGAAATAATGCAGAGTACATAAGTGAATAGTTTCGTGAAAGCAACAGGTTATCCTAAGACGTGTTAGCCCTCTTGCTTGTAGCGAACATCTGTGCTGTGGGACAGTTTTCACGACTTTGTAGCCATAAATTCAGAGTGCCGAAAACAGTTAATTGTCTGAAATAGCAATTAATTGAGCTCCAGCTCCTCTTGAATAAATGAATGATATAAATGCTACAACGGATACCATATCAATGCGTAGCGATGCAGGAACATACGTCTTACCTACTTCAGTTCCTGAAAAGAAGTTAACCTGCAAGACACTGCACTTATTATTATTGTGAAGCTACAGCCTGACTCACTAGCTGTGCATTAACTTATCAGAAAGACTCTCGGTTCGACGGTAAGTACATATGAAATTCACACCAAGAACATGGCGGCACCCTATATGAAACTCATTTAAATACAGCATGAATGAAGATAAATATATTTCTGGTAAATCAGATCGCAATAAGTGTTATTAATAATTAATATATTCGCCATTAAGAGCATTTACACAACTTATAACCTCACGGTGATAATTCTATCTACATTGCAGATTAAAAATTCAGAAATCTATCGTCGCAAAATTAATCAAAAGTAATTCAGGCAGCAGTTACTGATGTGTCGGCAGCTGGGCCAACACCTTGTAGATAGAGGTGGCTTAATGCACGCTAGACTAACGCAGACGGGCGTGAAGTACTGGAACAGGATACGTAATTAATGCTATGAAGAAAAGTATGTAGCTGGTATTATACTTATCTTTAATGTCTTCTTGTACATCTCTATGGTGAACACAAGTGAGACTCTAATTACAATCACTGTAAGGCTAATGGCGCCTTGCTAGTTCGTAGCCATTAACTTAGCTGAAGGCTATTCTGTCTCTCGGCTAATGAGAGAGAAAGGCTTCGTACGTCTAGTCGCTAGCTCTGTCGTCCGTACAACTGGGGTGAGTTCGAGTCAGTCTCTCGAGACCTGCCTTGTGGTGGCGCTAGGTTTGCGATCACACAGTGGCGACATGCGGGTCCGACATGTACTACAGGACCGCGGCTGATTTAATCTACCACCTAGGACGTGTGGTGTCTGGCTGTGACACCACATTCCTCCCCCGCAAATCGGCGAACGGTCGTGAGATAAGGCTTCCGCCCGCCGTGGGGAGGACCCCATGTTGACGTACGCGATGAGGTGGGGAGCCTAACAACAGGCGAGGCTGTGCCACCCGCACCCGGCCATTCGGTCCGAGGGGAGCTAGGAAACGCCTGAAAACCTAGTCCAGGGTGCACGTCAACATGCGGTGTAGGCGCCCGTAAAGAGACAGGAGGGGCCGAAGGGTCGACCTCCATGTGGTCGGAGAATCCGACGCGCGATGACGACATCCGGTCCGGAGCGGGCAAGAGTTCCATGGCGGAGGACAGCTGGTCACGGGAAGCGATCGGCAGCGCGTGACCCAGGGAGGCGCGTGGCGGCTGCAGCGAAGCGTCCACTGCGGGCGACGCCGGAGGCGGCTGCGGCGGCTGTGGCGGCTGCGGCGGCGGCGCGACGCCATGAGGCAAAATGGAAGGCAGCGTCGGGAACACCTGGGGATGAGGCGAGCCAGTAGATGGGTCCCCAGGGCGCTGACCTGACGGCTCCGTCGCTGAAAGCAGACGGGGAGCGGCAGAACCCAGGCGACGACAGAGGCGCAGCTGATTGAGATGCCGACGCACCTCACCAGAGGCCCCCAAAACCAAATACATCGCGCGGCCGAGGCAGCGAAGAATGCGCCCTGCGAGCCAACGCCGTGAACCGCGATAGGTGCGATAGAAGACAAGGTCGCCAGGAGCAAAAGCAGGAGTCTGCCGCTGCACAGGAACCTGATGCGGCGTATGCAGCAAAGACATCAAGGTTCGAGGAGAACGACCATGGAGCAGCTCAGCCGGCGAGCGACCATCGCGGGGCTGAGAGTGATACGGGGACAAAAAGAGCAATAATGCGTCCTCCCGAAAATGCGACTCTTTCAATTTCAACATCTGTGACTTGAAAGTCCGGACCAATCGTTCCGCGGCACCATTCGACAGAGGCGAAAACGGCGCGGACGTCAGATGTTGAATACCATTGGCCTTGCAGAAGGACTGAAATTCTGCGGACATGAATTGTGGGCCATTGTCGGAAACAATAGTCTGCGGAAGACCTTCCATGCAAAAGATAGCAGACAAGGCTTGGATTGTGGCAGAAGACGTCGTGGAAGACATCCGGACAACAAAAGGAAAATTACTGAAAGCATCGACCACAACCAACCAACGAGCAGTCCAGAATGGACCAGCAAAATCGATGTGCAAGCGTTGCCAAGTGGAAGTGGCTTTCGGCCATGCAAAGAATTTCCGCGGCGGTGCGGATTGGTGTTCGGCACACGCCACGCAAGAGGAGCACATATTCGTAATCGCAGCATCGATTCCGAACCAAGTACAGTGCTGACGAGCAAGTTGTTTCGTACGCACTATACCCCAATGTCCTTGGTGAAGAAGCCGTAAGACAGAGGACTGTAACGAACGTGGGACCACGACTCGGGACTGATCATTATCAGAACGCAACAACAAAACACCACGTCGTACAAAAAGTCTCTCCTTGTGAGCAAAAAATCGGCGAACCAGCGGATCCTCGATCCGTGACTTGGACAAGGGCCATTGCGTAGCAACAAAACGCAAAACAGTAGCAAGGACAGGGTCAGCAGCCGTGGCTGTAGCGACACGACGAAAATCAATCGGAAACGATGCGACCACGTCATCGGTTTCCGCATCAATGAACATGCAAGCAAGTTCGGAAGAATCGAATGCTGCATCCTCAGCAACAGGCAAACGGGACAACGCATCAGCGTTTCCGTGCTTAGCAGTGGACCGATACAAGATATCGTAGCGGTACTGCGAGAGGAAAAGAGACCAGCGAATGAATTTCTGCGCCGTACGCGGAGGTACCGGCTTGTTCGGATGAAAAAGCGATGTCAAAGGTTTGTGGTCCGTGACGATGGTAAAGTGACGACCATACAAGAAATCGTGAAACTTAGTAACACCAAACACGAGAGCTAAAGCCTCTTTCTCTATCTGTGAATAATTTCTTTGCGCAGATGAGAGCAATTTTGACGCAAAGGCAATAGGGCGATCATGCGATCCATCTTTGTGCGCAAGCACAGCACCGATCCCGAAATCCGATGCATCTACCATCAACAAAAGGGGTTTTCGGGGATCGAATGGCGTAAGGCAAGTATGTGAAAGCAACGCCGATTTCAACTGGCGAAAGGCGCGTTCGCATTCCGTCGTCCAGACGAACGGAACACCTTTACGGCGTAAGCGATGAAGCGGAGCTGAAATGGAAGAAGCATTGCGCAGAAATTTATGATAATAATTTATTTTACCCAGCACACTCTGTAGTTGTTTCAAGTTCTGCGGTGATGGCAAATCCTGTATGGCACGGAGGTGCTCTGGACTCGGATGGATGCCCTGGGCATTTATTACATGGCCCAGGTAGGGTAAATCCCGAGCAAAAAACACACATTTGTCCTTCCTCAAGCGAAGACCATTTTGTCGCAAGACCTGAAATAATGTTCGGAGATTTTGCAAATGTTCGGCTTCTGTCTTTCCGGAGATCACAATATCGTCCAGATAGTTCGCAGCAGTAGGGACCGACGCACAAACAGTTTGTAAATATTGCTGAAACAATGCAGGTGCGGACGCACACCCAAATGGCAGTCTTTTGAAGCGATACAAACCAAGATGCGTGTTTACCACCAAGACGCGCTGGGATTCTTCGTCCACCGGTATTTGCAAGTACGCATCTGCTAGGTCGAACTTTGAAAAATATTTTCCCGGGCACAGTTTGTCAAAAAGATCGTCCGGGCGGGGCAAAGGAAAAGTAGCAGTCACTAGTTGTGGATTCACAGTTGCTTTGAAGTCCACACAAAGTCTCAATTTTCCGGAAGGTTTGGGCAAAATTACTAAGGGTGAGGCCCAGAGAGAAGCCTGCACACGTTCAATTACACCTTGAGATTCTAAATCGTTTAATGTTCTTGCGACCTCATCACGCAATGCGTGGGGAACATTGCGCGCTCTGAAAAACTTCGGTTGCGCGTTTGCTTTCAGTTCCAAATGTGCTTCATAGTTCTTAGTGCAACCCAGGCCCGGTGCAAAAATGTCTGCAAATTCTTCACATACACTAGAAACACTGGCGGAAGGCACAGTCTGAATCACTGAGAGGACCTGATTTACTATAGACAAATTAAACAACTGAAATAAATCTAAACCAAACAAGTTCACTGCAGTAGAAGAACGATGAACGTAAAATGACACAAGTTTTGTTTGTCCCTTGTATGTTGCAAGAAGGCTGCACTGTCCTAACACTGGTATTTTCTGGCCTGAGTAACTATTGAGCTGAACATTTGCGGCACGCAACGGAGGTTTGCCCAGTTGGTTGTACGTGTCGTGATTGAGCAATGAAACTGCAGCTCCGGTATCGAGCTGGAATGGTATCACTTTGCCTGCAAAGTCTAAGTCAACAAAAAGTTTATTGTCCTGCTGACGACAAAAGCGACTGTTTTGTGCAACTGGAACAGACACTGGGACGGAATCACGTGCGACGTGACGGGACTGCCGTCGACGGCGACGGACACTTTTTGTGGAATGAACACCGTCACCGGATGGGGTGGAATGAACTACATGAATATCCATGGGCGAAGGTTCACGAGCCTGAGTTACCTTGGTTCGATTCCGGCGCGAAGCAAAGGGCCTGGAATTGGTGTGAGTGTCTGATCTGAGCTTTTTCTGGCAAACACTTTGGACATGTCCTTTCTTATGACAGTAAAAGCAAATAGCTTGGCGTGACGGGCAATTTGCATGCGAATGTCGAGTTGCACACCGCGGGCATAATTTCACTGCATTAGCTTGCTTACGCGGCGCACGTGTTTGCGAGCTAGGCTGCCGCTGCGCTGACAGGCGCGAGGGCCGCTGAGCGTCCCGTGCAGCAGGCCCGGCGGGCCGGTTAATGTGACACACTGCCGGCGAAGTTGCAAATGAGTCCTGAGCAAAGTCAAGTGTGTCTTGCCTGTCCAATATGTCTATCACTTGTTGAAGGGAGGGATTAACTAGTTTCAAAATCTGTTCCCGTATGCGAACATCAGAAACGTTCTGTGCTATTGCATCACGCACCATTGTATCTGAATAAGGAAGTCCACATTCGCATTCAAACGCACACTCCCTAGTAAGTCCTTGCAAAGTTGCAACCCACTCCCTATTAGTCTGACCGGCCGTACGTTTTGTACGAAAGAACGTATACCTTTTTGCAACGACATTTACTGTTTCCTTGAAATAGGCATCTAAAGCAGACAAAAGTTCTTCGTAGGACAGAGTTGCTACGTCGCGCCGGGGAAACAACTTCACTGTCACTCGGTAGGTGGACACACCGACACAAGAAAGCAAAAACGGCTGCCGCTCATTACCTTGAATTCTGTAGGCTGCTAGGTGGAAGTCGAACTGACGGGACCACTCGTGCCATTACTCGTGGGTGGCATCAAAGGGTCTGAATTGAGGTGCAACAGCATGTTGTGGCGGCGGTAGCGATGAAGCAGCGGCGGCCGCATCGGTGTGCAGCGCACGTTGACCCTGGACGAGCTGTCCAAGAGCATCCAATAACGCCTGCGTCTGCTGATTCTGCAAGCGATAAAATTCGGACAGTACATCTGGCGAAGCCATGACACAAGTAAATGTAAGCAATCAGAAAGAACACTTTTCCCTCGTCGCCATGTGATGTGTCGGCAGCTGGGCCAACACCTTGTAGATAGAGGTGGCTTAATGCACGCTAGACTAACGCAGACGGGCGTGAAGTACTGGAACAGGATACGTAATTAATGCTATGAAGAAAAGTATGTAGCTGGTATTATACTTATCTTTAATGTCTTCATGTACATCTCTATGGTGAACACAAGTGAGACTCTAATTACAATCACTGTAAGGCTAATGGCGCCTTGCTAGTTCGTAGCCATTAACTTAGCTGAAGGCTATTCTGTCTCTCGGCTAATGAGAGAGAAAGGCTTCGTACGTCTAGTCGCTAGCTCTGTCGTCCGTACAACTGGGGTGAGTTCGAGTCAGTCTCTCGAGACCTGCCTTGTGGTGGCGCTAGGTTTGCGATCACACAGTGGCGACACGCGGGTCCGACATGTACTACACGACCGCGGCCGATTTAATCTACCACCTAGGACGTGTGGTGTCTGGCTGTGACACCACAGTTACACTGCACCGTTTGAACACTTCACAATGGAAATTTGAATGTACTCGAGAACGTTTGACGTTAAAAGGGACATAGTAATCCTTCTCCAAGAAATAATTAATTCGTAACCTCCCCGAGCCTCCACCATTACATCTAACAGGCCGAACGATACTAATGTGCGGACCAAAACAAATGAACAAACCGACTGATCTCACACTGTAAATTGTGTTTCAGCACTGAATATAAATTTGATTGGTCTTACCAAGCACCTTGAACATTGTGAAGGCTGTTCAAAATCATGGCTCTCCGTCAAACAAAAGTAATTTCATCAGATAGCATGCTTCCTCAAATATGGCTCCAGAACCTGACCGTCTTAGCATTCCAAGGTAAAGTACAACGAAAGTAGTGGTTGACTTCCTTCGAACAAACACTCACATGTCATTATAAACTGACAAGGCCCGTCTCTCCAAAGACTGTCTGCCGATGTAGTTACTTATAAAAGACTTTGCTGAAGTATCTGAATCGATACATAGGGAAGCTGGTTAAAGCAAAGTTTGAAAGATAGTAGTAAAACAGCGTTATAGACGTTGAAAAAAGTAAAATATTTAGCGAAAAATGAAAGGGTCAAATAACAAGCGCCCTTCCGTGACTATAGATTGTGACATTCCTTTCTCGCGGAACGAACGTCACAAGGCGCACTGAAAGAACTTGGCAACTGTTCTGATGGTTGCCAAGTATCTATTACATAAAACCACGTCCCTCCCAGCACAAGCTTAGGTGTACTGTACGGAAATGCAATCAGGTGAGGTCATGTCTGTAATGTCCTGCGTGTGAAGTGCCACTGAGCTACAAGGTGTACAACTTTGCTTCCGCCATTTTTTCCCCAACACTTCAGGCCTTATTGAAACAAATTGGCTACACATATATCATTGAAAGTATTTTCCATCGCTGGCCACTACTTTCTCCCATCTTTCGGGCAGTGTACGAATCCCGCGTCGAAAAAATTGTTCTTCTTTTGAAGCGATCCACGAATCGATCCAATTTGTGAACACTTCATGAGATGGGAAGTGTTGGTCAGCCAGGCCATGCGCCATTGATCTAAACAGGGGATAGTCAGAGGGAGCAATGTCTGGAGAATACAGCAGCTGGGGTAGGACTTCCCATTTTAACGTTTCCAAGTACGTTTTCACCTCTTTTGCAACGTGGGGTCGAGCGTTGTCGTGCTACAAAATCACTTTATGGCGCCTCTCGCTGTATTGCGGCCGTTTGCCTTTTAATGGTCTGCTCAGACGAATTAATTGCGTTCGATAACGAGCACCTGTAATTGTTTCACTTGGCATTAACACCTCATAGTACACGACACCGAGCTGGTCCCACCAAATACAGAGCATGATCGTGGAGCCGTGAATATTCGGTTTGGCCACCGACATGGAAGCATGGCTGGTATATCCTCATGTCTTTTTGCGTTTACGGTTACCGTAATGAACCCATTTTTCGTCCACGGTCACAATGCGATGCAGAAATCCCTTACGTTTATGCATCTGAAGTAACTGTTCACAAATACACAAACGCAGTTCAACGTCTCTTGGTTTCAGCTCACACAGTACCCACGTTCCTTCTTTCTGAGTCATGCCCATAGCCTTGAGACCATTTGAAATGGCTTGCTGTGTCACTCCCACTAATCGTGCCAATTCTTCTTGAGTCTGGCGCGAGTATTCACCCAGAAATGTCTCCAATTCTGCATCTTCGAAAACATTCTATCTTCCACCACTACGCCGGTCTACGACGTTAAAATCACCGTTCGTGAAGCGTTGAAACCACTCACGGCACGTTCTTTCACTAAAAGCGTCCTTACCATACGTACTTGAGAGCATTCGATGAGATTCAGCAGCTGTTTTCTTCATACTGAAACAAAATAGTAACACCTCCCGAAATTGATGAGAATTAGGCTCGTAAACTGACATTTTCAATCAAGAGTAGCTTTATGATGGAGACACAAATCGACTAATGTTTGAAGGAGGTTATGTTGACCGAGGTCCAAGCTAATTGCCTGACGTCTGCGATCTGTTTCTTTCGACTGCTACTTACCGTTGCCGCCACCTATCGGCAAACGGCGGAAGCAAAGATGTACACCTTTTACTGTAGCTCAGAAAAGAATGGGTGATACGTTTTCTGGCTGAACGTAAAGATCTTCAGGAATTCAGTATGCGAGTGCGTAGGACTTGCGAGCAGGTCCTTGATTTCCAGCCGCTGAGTGATGGCATAAGCTGTACCAGGTACCCCACTCTCGTACAACACGAACATTATCCAAGTGATTTACTACTCACAAGCAACACCGCGCCGTCTACGAGTGCCAAAATATTCCAGTGGCTATCTTGCCCTCTTATATATCATATATCTATACGAATTCATGTGGCCGGTGACCTGAAAGAGTTTAAAAGAGTCATCGTCCCAAGACCGTAGTATCTACATCCGTCTACCGAGATATCGGTTCAGTAAGGTATGGCCTGAAAAGCCCATCACATGCGGATATGTGTATTCGGATGTATCTACACTACTGGGCATTAAAATTGATATATCACGAAGATGAAGTGCTACATATGCGAAATTTAACCAACAGGAAGAAGATGCTGTGATATGCAAACGATTAGCTTTTCAGAGCATTCACACAAGGTTGGCGCCGGTGGCGACACCTACAACGTGCTGACATGAGGAAAGTTTCCAACCGATACTCATACACAAACAGCAGTTGACCGGCGTTGCCTGGTGAAACGTTAATGTGATGCTTCGTGTAAGGAGGAGAAATGCCTACCATCACGTTTCCGACTTTGATAAACATCGGATTGTAGCCTATCGCGATTGCGGTTTATCGTATCGCGACATTGCTGTTCGCGTTGGTCGAGATCCAATGACTGTTAGCAGAATATGGAATCGGTGGGTTCAGGAGGGTAATACGGAATGCCGTTCTGGATCCCAACGGCCTCTAATCACTAGCAGTCGAGATGGCAGGTATCTTATCCGCATGGCTGTAACGGATCGTGCAGTCACGTCTCGATCCCTGAGTCAGCAGATGGGGACGTTTGCAAGACAACAACCATCAGCACGAACAGTTCGACAACGTTTGCAGCAGCATGGACTATCAGCTCGGAGACCATGGCTGCGGTTACCCTTGATTCTGCATCACGGCGAACCTGGGTGCACGAATGGAAAAACGTCATTTTTTTCGGATGAATCCAGGTTCTGTTTACAGCATCATGATGGTCGCATACGTGTTTGGTGACATCGCGGTGAACATACATAGGAAGCGTGTATTCGTCATCGCCATACTGGCGTTTCACCCGGCGTGATGGTATGGGGTGCCATTGGTTACACGTCTCGGTCAACTCTTGTTCGCATTGACGGCACTTTGAACAGTGGACGTTACATTTCAGATGTGTTACGACCCGTGGCTCTACCCTACATTCGATCCCTGCGAAACCCTACATTTCAGCAGGATAATGCACGACTGCATGATGCAGTTCCTGTACGGGCCTTTCAGGATACAGAAAATGTTAGACTGCTGCCCCGGCCAGCACATTCTCCATATCTCTCACCAATTGAAAACGTCTGGTCAAGGGTGGCCGAGCAACTGGCTCGTCACAATACGCCATTCATTACTCTTGATGAACTGTGGTATCGTGTTGAATCTGCATGGGCAGCTGTACCTGTACACGCCATCCAAGCTCTGTTTGACTCAATGCCCTGGCCGTTATTACGGCCAGAGGTGGTTTATCTGGGTACTGATTTCTAAGGATCCATGCACCCAAATTGCCTGAAAACGTAATCACATGTCAGTTCTAGTACAATATATCTGTCCAATGAATACCCGTTTATCATCTGAATTTCTTCTAGGTGTAGCAATTTTAATGGCCAGTAGTGTAGTTCCTAGTGTTTCTGCCTGCACAACATCCTTTAGAGGTCGAGTACCCACTATCATGGGCGTTATTGTCACTGCACTTTTAACTACAAGATCTAAAGACGTCATGGTCCCGTGACATACCAGTTTAGTCCGTTCTCAGAAAAAATAGCATTATCTCTCCAATGCCTGGGTTATCTAAAGTTAATTCGAGCACATGAAATTAGAAGCCTTCAGTACGTCATAAACCAGGGAAAACTTCTAATATTTAAAGCGGTTTGTGAGTCTACAGTCTGGCTAACACAAAATAGGACGTACGAATGAATATGAAGCATATGGCGGTCCCTGATTCCGGTAATTCGAAAGATGACTATCTGTAAAACAGATAATTAACGAAATCGAAATGTGTGCAGGCGAAGTTTGTTCTAAAAAGGAAATGACAGTATGTAAGTAAATTGTTACTCATTTCACAGAGGTTTAGTCCTTGCCTTCTTCGAAAAACCGCTCTTCTCTGTTAACACAATTGCCCTTCTGCTGTTCCATTCTGTTATGTGTTTCTGGAAAGCTTCTTTTGGAATGTTGTTCACTATCCGTGACGAACTATTCTAAATGTCATCAGTATTATCGAATTATCATCTTAATACAGTCGAAGTCCTAGGGTTGGTGGCACAAACCGCGCAGATTGACAACAGTGATCGGGCTTAGGATTTGTAAACCGTGATATGCCTTGCCGTAATTGTGGTCCGCTTTCACTCATTTTCTCGCTCAATAATTTCCAATGACTCTGAGCACTATGGGACTTAACAGCTGAGGTCATCAGTCCCCTAGAACATAGAACTTCTTAAACCTAACTACCCTAAGGACATCACACACATCCATGCCGGAGGCAGGATTCGAACCTGCGACCGTAGCGGGCGCTCAGTAATTTCAATATACTTCAGTAGTAATGCTGGTTGACTGCATGAACTTGAGACAAACGTTAGAAATGTAGAAGTCTTTTGAAATCGAAGGGTACAATGTGCATCATTCAGACATTGGAACTACGATGTTAAACTTCTATACGAGGGACGTGGAAATTCATTTGCTATCCATTAGCAGGACTGAACTTTTGCCTAAGTGTCATGATAGTAAACACACGTTCCCTAAGGTGCATGAATGTTTGGTCAACGTCAGTTTGTCAATGTTCCTGGCAAGCTTCTACTAGATACTCATTATTAGGTATAAAACGCGGAATAAACCTTACCACAATTCAGTTTTTCGGTTCAAGAGAGAACTGATTGTGGGTCATATCCGCATGGCTCAGTTGTTAAGAGCTTTTCTGGCGACAGGTAATGTTCGGAGTTCGAGTCTCCGTCCTTTACACATTTTTAATCTGGTATAAAGCTTTAAAACAGCGTACACTCGTGAGACAATGGAAGATCGACTCTAGAATTTAGGATATATTGTTCGTTATGACGTCCACAAAGGGAGACAACGGAAGACGGATGTAATACACTCCTGGAAATTGAAATAAGAACACCGTGAATTCATTGTCCCAGGAAGGGGAAACTTTATTGACACATTCCTGGGGTCAGATACATCACATGATCACACTGACAGAACCACAGGCACATAGACACAGGCAACAGAGCATGCACAATGTCGGCTCTAGTACAGTGTATATCCACCTTTCGCAGCAATGCAGGCTGCTATTCTCCCATGGAGACGATCGTAGAGATGCTGGATGTAGTCCTGTGGAACGGCTTGCCATGCCATTTCCACCTGGCGCCTCAGTTGGACCAGCGTTCGTGCTGGACGTGCAGACCGCGTGAGACGACGCTTCATCCAGTCCCAAACATGCTCAATGGGGGACAGATCCGGAGATCTTGCTGGCCAGGGTAGTTGACTTACACCTTCTAGACCACGTTGGGTGGCACGGGATACATGCCGACGTGCATTGTCCTGTTGGAACAGCAACTTCCCTTGCCGGTCTAGGAATGGTAGAACGATGCGTTCGATGACGGTTTGGATGTACCGTGCACTATTCAGTGTCCCCTCGACGATCACCAGTGGTGTACGGCCAGTGTAGGAGATCGCTTCCCACACCATGATGCCGGGTGTTGGCCCTGTGTGCCTCGGTCGTATGCAGTCCTGATTGTGGCGCTCACCTGCACGGCGCCAAACACGCATACGACCATCATTGGCACCAAGGCAGAAGCGACTCTCATCGATGAAGACGACACGTCTCCATTCGTCCCTCCATTCACGCCTGTCGCGACACCACTGGAGGCGGGCTGCACGATGTTGGGGCGTGAGCGGAAGACGGCCTAACGGTGTGCGGGACCGTAGCCCAGCTTCATGGAGACGGTTGCGAATGGTCCTCGCCGATACCCCAGGAGCAACAGTGTCCCTAATTTGCTGGGAAGTGGCGGTGCGGTCCCCTACGGCACTGCGTAGGATCCTACGGTCTTGGCGTGCATCCGTGCGTCGCTGCGGTCCGGTCCCAGGTCGACGGGCACGTGCACCTTCCGCCGACCACTGGCGACAACATCGATGTACTGTGGAGACCTCACGCCCCACGTGTTGAGCAATTCGGCGGTACGTCCACCCGGCCTCCCGCATGCCCACTATACGCCCTCGCTCAAAGTCCGTCAACTGCACATACGGTTCACGTCCACGCTGTCGCGGCATGCTACCAGTGTTAAAGACTGCGATGGAGCTCCGTATGCCACGGCAAACTGGCTGACACTGACGGCGGCGGTGCACAAATGCTGCGCAGCTAGCGCCATTCGACGGCCACCACCGCGGTTCCTGGTGTGTCCGCTGTGCCGTGCGTGTGATCATTGCTTGTACAGCCCTCTCGCAGTGTCCGGAGCAAGTATGGTGGGTCTGACACACCGGTGTCAATGTGTTCTTTTTTCCATTTCCAGGAGTGTACATCTTAACTTAGATGCAACGTTAGAGGAAGAACAACAGAGAAGCTTTTTTCAGGTTTATCATAATCTGATGAATGATATCTCCAGTTACTGCCACCCTAAAATTGACATATCGAATAGACAATCAGAGTAACGAACTTACAAGGGAATGGCACAATCCGACATGTCTAAACTTGCCTTGAAATTTTTTGCACAGGAAGAATACACTAAAGGAAGCTGTGTCAACATTTTAGCTGCTAAGACACACTAGATGTATTAAAAAAGTTGACAATCGCCAAAGTAGTACCTCGCCAGGTGCTGGCGAAATGCGCACTTCTAGGTGCTTCAGTCCGGAGCCCCGCGACCGCTACTGTCGCAGGTTCGAATCCTGCCTAGGGCATGGATGTGTGTGATGTCCTTAGGTTGGTTAGGTTTAAGTAGTTCTAAGTTCTAGGGGACTGATGACCTCAGATTTTAAGTCCCATAGCGCTCAGAGCCATTTGAACTATTTGAAATGCACACCCTTACCGCAGCGGCAGCAAACTGCTTTTGCCTAACTTGGCCGGCACGTAGCTTTGACTGACAGCACACTGGTAAACAGACAACACGGCAGAATGCGATCGTAATCTGTAAAATTCCAGTGTCCACTGATAGTTTTGCTGAAGCGATTGCTCACAGTTACTATTCGCGCCAATTTGAAACTTGTTTAATATCCCTTACAATTAGCAGTTCCCCTTGCGGTATCACTAAGTGTTAATAATGAAGGTAAAACAGAATTAATTTAGTTTGTGTTTTCTCCGTATATTCTTGCTAATTGCTTAAGTTGTTCTGCAGTTTCCAGAGTTTCACAGTACTGTGGTACACAATTTATGTTTTCAACCTCGCTAAGATGAAATAAGAAGAACGTGTATTGAAATCAAAATCACCTACTTCTCCTGAAGAGCTACAAATGTATTATTTATTTGTTATTTCGTTGGACATTCATTCGGATAATGTAGGCTTTTCGTTAGAAAGTGTGGAGATATTGGAGAAAGGGGAAGTATCTGTGACGATTCCATGACTTACTGTTCTAACGATGACTGTTGTGCTAATTAAAGTCCAGAGCAAAAATACAGTACCTTCCTAGCCCAAAGACAACATGAAGAGTAATAGTTTTCAGTGATTGTAAAATCTTAACGTGAACTGCATAAATGGAACAAAGATTTACACGCAGTGCGAAGTATGCGCCAAAATGAAACGCGCAGAAGTGTGGAAGAAAAACGGTTGGAAAGATTCAGAAGTGCTCGTGAGAGTCAGTGCACTGTTACTCAGGGAGACCTATGACACTCGGCCCTATGAATTGCGAGTGAGACGAACATTTAGATGAACATGATTTCCAGGCTACTTTGACTTGGTTAAACGTGTTCGGATAATTGTACGAAAAAGGAAGCCACAAAATTACGAAGCTTACATCATGTAAATGTGCAGAGGATATCCATTAATAGGTAATGCTGTAGCCAAATTCGTAGCTTCTTTTATCCTCTAAAATGCTGTATATAAAGCCAATGAGTCAGGTTTCGTGCAAGAAGTGTGTGCAAACCGCACTTCATTTAGAGTGGAAAAAAAGTCGCTTGTGCAGTCGACGAATGCTGTGACACATTCGTACATAACAACGCCGAGGGTAATTATCAGTGGATTACGGCTTCCGCAGCTTTATATCTACCTTGAAGAACCTAAAGCAAAATTATGGCAAAAAATTACAAAAGAGGATTGTTTAGTGACGAAAACCTCGTAATCGAAATAGCAAAATCTGGAAAAAATGGGAGCGATTAATTTTCAGTACTACATCCACAAAGTCTTCTTAACAAAAATAAAAAAAGGGCTCTGAGCACTATGGGACTTACACCTAACTAACCTAAGGACATCACACACATCCATGCCAGAGGCAGGATTCGAACCTGCGACCGTAGCGGTCGCGCGGTTCCAGACTGTAGCGCCTAGAGCCGCTCGGCCATCTCGGCCGGCTCGTCTTACCAGTTGCGGGTAATAATTCATTGCTTTTGTTGGACTCTTGACTTGAACATAACACACATCTGTCTTTAGATGAAGGAAGAAAAGACTGTTGGTATAATTCGGACTCCACTCGAATTAATAGTGTGATTCAGCCCCGCAATAAACAAATTTTTGAACAGTGTAAAACATGTTTGATAAAACTGTTGGAAAATGTAATTTCTGACAGCAATTAGTGATTTAAGGTTTAACAGCGTAACAGTGTTGTCAAAGTTCAATAATTTTTACATTGTCTGTTTGTATTGTCAAGATTTACGAATGTGATAAAGTATAACAAGTTTCCTTGCGTTACAAAACAAGTCATCATGTATGTCTGCACAGTATGCAGAGGAACGGCTATGAATATTTCTTCCTTCAGTCCAATTCCGTCTAAATAAAAACAGTAATTACTGTGAAGTACTGAATGCATTAATTTTTCCTGTATTTGGTGTGCCTTGTGTAAGGAAAATGTTTGTTTTCGTCATCCAGTACACACTGCACATTTGTGAGACTATTGCAGTGTGTAAAGACGAAACTGCTTTATTATTAGTAAAATACACATCCTTCAAAAAATGTGAGAAGTCTTGTGCTACAGGAGGACAGACAGGGAGGGCATTTACGGCTGGCTTTCGTGAGAACTTGCCCTACGTAGACGGCGATAATGAATCTAAATAAAGTTACGCAGAATATCTTGAAATAGAAAAACACTCTTCCTCCTGCATTCTTTTTTTAATATGATAGTTTCGTGTATAACTGAAATTTGCTAGAAAATGAAACTCCTAGGAGAGCTTAAAATACATAAGCATTCCCTCCTAAATTCTAATACTGTAATTTGCTGCATCATCAACTCACATTGTAAAAAAGATATTATTTTTATTGTACAGCATCTCTTATGAGATGATGCAAATCAGCCCGTTTGAGCTAGATCTAGTGTTGCAATAGTTAACACAAAATTATGGAGCGTACTTTCAATGTGCAAAGAAACAGGCTTGCGCCACGTTTCTACGTCATTCCTTCTGACCACACTTCAACTGCCTCAGTTCATGGTGCACTAATGTCTTTCATTGTGTTAACATATTTTACTGTCACTGCTGTGGCATCATATGAAGCTGGTATCTGTACAGATATCATTGGTGGTCTTTACTGCCTCGACTTACAACACATCAGTTACTTAGCTTTGACGTTCTGGCTAGCTGAGAGGCTAATATTAAGCAAATGTTGTAACGCATTACCACCTTACAAGTTTTTTCCGAAACTCCTTCACCAAAGAAGACGGCGTAAATATTCCAATCAAGAACAACTACCAAGATGAGAAACATAGAAGTAGATATCCTCGGTGTAACAAAGCAGCTTAAATCAATTAATAAAGGGAGGGCCTCCTTCCCAGATTGTATACCAGTCAGGTTACTTTCAGAGTTTGCTGATATAAAAGCTCCATAATTAGCATTTATATGCAACCGCTCGCTCACAGAAAGATTCGTACCTAAAGACTGGGAAATTGCTCAAGTCACACCAATACCCAAAAAGGGAAATAGGAGTAATCCGCTGAATTACAATCGACAAAGTATTTAGGTGAATTTAAAGCCTTCAGATTTGAGTGACATACGAACGGCGATTCGCAGCCGTGTTTTGGAACATATAACGTGTTCGAACATTATGAATTATATAGAACAAAACGATTTATTGACACACAGTCAGCACGGATTCAGAAAATATCGTTCTGATGAAACACAGCTATATCTTTATACTCATGAAGTAAAGGATGCTATCGACATGAGATGTCAAATTAATTCTATATTTTTAGATTTCGAGAAGGCTTTCAACACCGTTCTTCAGAAGCGTCGTGAAACCAAACCATTGTGCCTATGGAATATCGCCTCAGTTGTGCGACTGAACTCAAGATTTCCTGTCAGAAAGGTCACAGTTCGTAGTAATAGACGGAAAGCCATCGAGTAAAACAGAAGTAATATCCGGTGTTCCCCAAGGAAGTCTTATAGACCCTCTATTGTTCCTGATATATATTAACGACATAGGAGACAATCTGAGCAGCCCTCTTAGATTGTTTGTAGATAACGCTGTCATTTACCGCCTTCTAAAGTCATCGACTAAAACGAATTCCAAAGTGGTTTAGTTAAATGATGGTGTGAAAAGTGGCAGTTGACCCTTAATAAAGAAAAGTGTGAAGTTATTCACATGAGTACTAAAAGAATACGGCAAATTTCGATTACGCGATAAGTCACACAAATCTGAAGGCTGTAAATTCAACTAAATACTTCGGGTTTACTGTTACAAATAGCCTAAATTGGAACGATCACAGAGATGATGTTGTGGGTAGAGCAAACCAAAGACTGCGATTCATTGACAGAACACTTAAAGGGTGCAAGAGGTCTACTAAAGAGACTGCTTACACCACGCTTGTCCGTCGTGTTCTGGAGTATTGCTGTGCGGTGTGCGATTCGCATCTGTTGGGACTGACCGATGACATCGGAAAAGTTCAAAGAAGGGCAGCTCGTTATTATTATCGCGAAATAGGGAAGATAGTGCGACAGACATGATACGTGAATTGGAGTGGCAGTCATTAAAAAAAAGGCATGTTTCGTTGCGAAGGGATATTCTCAAAAAAATGGTTCAAATGGCTCTGAGCACTATGCGACTTAACTTCTGTGGTCATCAGTCGCCTAGAACTTAGAACTAATTAAACCTAACTAACCTAAGGACATAACACACATCCATGCCCGAGGCAGGATTCGAACCTGCGACCGTAGCGGACGCTCGGTTCCAGACTGTAGCGCCTAGAACCGCACGGCCACTCCGGCCGGCGGATCTTCTCATAAAATTTCAATCACCAGTTTTCTCCTCCGATTGCAAAAACATTCTCCTGGTACCCACCTACATAGGTAGAAATGATCATCACGATAAAATAAGAGAAATCAGGGCTCGCACAGAAAAATCTAAGTGCTCGTTTTCCCGCTCGCCGTTCGAGAGTGGAACGGTAGAGAGGCAGCTTGAAGGTGGTTCGTTGAACCCACTGCCAGGCACTTTATTGTGAATAGCAGAGTAATCGCGTAGACGCACGTTGAATGTGATTGTTAATACAATTGAATACTACAACGTCTGTGTTTACATAGTGTCTGTATCGTACATTAGAATATCCTTCAAACATGCATGCGTATCTGAAGGAACAAACACTAATTTTGACGATTACAGCTGTTGTAAATGTTACGAAATTCCTTGCGTCGCAGCGTAGAAGAAAAAAATGGACATTTCTGTTGTAAAAAACATTGACATTGAATCCCTTTTCTCGGCTAAAGGTATTCCTACATTATATAAACCCATTTATGATTCTCTGTTTTCATAAATTTTACCTGACTGGTGTTTCGTATTAAGTTGTATTACTTTTCATACATTAGTTTTACATGTTGTATTATTCCAATGGAAGAATTTCAACTAGTTTTCTTGTTTCATTTTAACTGAAGCACTAATTCTGCCTGATGGAAGTTCGAATGTCGTATAATGTTACAGCAAGTATAAAAAAGTGAGGTGCAAAGGTAGCCGAAATATTACTGGAAAATAGTTTTTAGAAAGCTAAGTGACAGAACCGAGAGAATTAATTAATAACACCTAGCATTCGACGGGAACAGAACTACATGTGCATATTACTGTCGTGTAGCTTACAGTGTCGTTTACTGGCAAAATCACTTACTTGAAATTTAAAGAAAGCTCGTCCTATTTAAGTATAAGTTGTGTGTAATTCTTTAATCCGATTTATCTAAAGTAAAGCATTTTTGAGTTGTATCACTGTCCTTACCGGCGTGCGAAATTACAACTCGTAAACGTGCGCTGTGGCTCCTCGAGCACTTCCGCGCCGTACTCCTATTCGCCGGCACCGAAGCCTGAGTGCAGCCGACGTACCTAGTAATACTGCAAACACGCCTCCGGCTGCAGCCTGTAAATGGTCCGCCTAGTCGTTGATATCTCTAGTTGCTGTAATCGCACTATTTCACTCCCATTTACGGAGCTTGTTAGCACTTGATGTTAGGTTGGCGCCACTACAATGCATTGTAGTAATCGCTGCTGCTTGCTGGATCGCTGCTGTGTCTCGATGCTGATGCTGGCTCTAAATCTGGTTGTCTAGGGTTAAAAACATGAGGTCCCGTGTTTTTCATGTGCTTTTGATGATAAAGAACAAACGAAACCAACACATATGTAAACATCAAATATTTATTACTTTGGTGGCCATCTTAATTCCACTGTCCACCAAAGACCATAACACAACACAAAGTAGTACTTCCTTTACATGTTCTTTGCATTGTTTTTCCATACCAAACAATAACACAGAAACACACTTCACCAAAGTGACATTCCGACTGCCCCACTGCCTCCGACTGCCTCCGACTGCTTTTCGACCCTTCTCGCTGCTTGTATTTATAACATTGTCAAAGAACTACTAAAAAGAGATATAGTTTATAAGTCACATGTACATCTGTTATCATAATTTGTGCAGAAAAGTTATTAATTTGCATCGAGTGGCATAATTTAACATGTTATTAAAATGACAGACAGATTTGTTGACTTGACAGAATAATTCTTTGTTACAAAAAGGCTGTTTTTTAGAAGTTTGTCAATTGACTTCTCTAATTTGCATAAATAAGTAAGTAACATGAATTATGAAGAATTACATTGGTTTTCGTCTAGAATAGGATTGATTACGTGAATACTGAGTGAAAACGCTCCTAGTGAACAAATAGGTTTCACTGGGTGATTTTTATTTAAGGAGATCCAAAATACCTAAGTTGGCCACTATTTTTCGTACTTTATATTAATTATTTAAGATGAACTTAGTGTTTTTACATGATGACATTTGCTGTATCAGTGATCAAGTGATATTACCTTTTGTGTGGGTCAGTTATTCAGTATAAATTAATGGGTTGACTGTTTATGGAGACATGTTGTGCAATCATTGTTAACATACACAATAACTCTTCTATAATCATAAATACTCGTTACACTGGTTGAATTTGGAGGGTATCGCATACTTCGGGAAAGTAAAGCCTTTAATATGTTCCGTTACAAGCCTCGCCTGCAGGGTACCGAAGGTGTAATGAACTACCGTTACAGCATCGGCCCATGGGGCCACTATCGACGTTTTTAAAAAAATTATCGATGCCAGTCTTTTGTTGGCCACCTTTGCCTAAAACTTAAATTGAAGCTTGATTAGCAGTTGAGCCCTTTGTATAATGTATAACTTTCTCTTTATATACCAATACAACACATCTTATATGATTTTACAATGTTCCTTGATGCTAGGGAATTTACTAGACTCTTTATAACACTAAGATATACACTATTGGCCAGTAAAATTGCTACACCACGAAGATGACGTGCTACAGACGATAAATTTAACTGACAGCAAGAAGATGATGTGATATGTAAACGATTAGCTTTTCAGAGCACTCACACATGGTTGGCGCCGGTGACGACACCTACAACGTGCTGACATGAGGAAAGTTTACAACCGATTTCTCATATACAAACAGCAGTTGACCGGCGTTGCCTGGTGAAACGTTGTTGTGATGCCTCGTGCAAGGAGGAGAAATGCGTACCACCACGTTTCCGACTTTGATAAAGGTCGGATTGTAGCCTATCGCGATTGCGGTTTATCATATCGTGACACTGCTGCTCGCGTTATTCGAGATCCAATGACTGTAAGCAGAATATGGAATCGGCGGGTTCAGGAGGGTAATACGGAATGCCGTGCTGGATCCGAACGGCCTCGTATCACTAGCAGTCGAGATGACAGGCATCTCATCCGCATGGTTGTAACGGATCGTGCAGCCACGTCTCGATCCATGAGTCAACAAATGGGGACGTTTGCAAGACAACAACCATCTGCACGAACAGTTCGACGACGTTTGCAGGAGCATGGACTATCAGCTCGGATACCATGGCTGCGCTTACCCTTACGCCGCATCCAGACAGGAGTACCTCCGATGGTGTACTCAATGACGAATCTGGGTGCACGAATGGCAAAACGTCCTTTTTTTGGATGAATCCAGGTTCTGTTTACAGCATCATGATGGTTCAAAGTGGTTCAAATGGCTCTGAGCACTATGGGACTTAACTGCTGTGGTCATCAGTCCCCTAGAACTTAGAACTACTTAAACCTAACCAACCTAAGGACATGACACACATCCATGCCCGAGGCAGGATTCGAACCTGCGACCGTAGCAGTCGCGCGGTTCCGGACTGAGCGCCTAGAACCGCAAGACCACCGCGGCCGGCATCATGATGGTCGCATCCGTGTTTGGCGACTTCGCGGTGAACGCACAATGGAAGCGTGTCTTCGTCATCCCATACTGGCGTATCACCCGGCGTGATGGTATGGGGTGCCATTGGTCACATGTCTCGGTCACTTGTTCGCATTGAGGGCACTTTGAACAGTGGACGTTACATTTCAGATGTGTTACGGCCCGTGGCTCTGCCCTTCATTCGATCCCTGCGAAACCCCACATTTCAGCAGGATAATGCACGACCGCATGTTGCAGGTCCTGAACGGGCCTTTCAGCATACAGAAAATGTTCGACTGCTGCGCTGGCCAGCACATTCTCCAGATCTCTCATCAACTGAAAACATCTGGTTAATGATGGCCGAGCAACTGGCTCGTCACAATACACCGGTCACTACTCTTGATGAACTGTGGTATCGTGTTGAAGCTGCATGGGCAGCTGTACCTGTACACGCCATCCAAGCTCTGTTTGGCTCAATGCCCAGGCGTATCAAGGCCGTTATGACGGCCAGAGGTGTTTGTTCTGGGTACTGATTTCTCAGGATCTATGCACACAAATTGCGTGAAAATGTAATCACATGTCAGTTCTAGTATAATATATTTATGCAATGAATTCCCCGTTTATCATCTGCATTTCTTCTTGATGTAGCAGTTTTAATGGCCAGTAGTGGATTTATGGTTGCAGTTATGGAACACACCACACGGAGGTGACAAGAGTCATAGGCTACCTCCTAATATCATGTCGGAAGTCCTTTTGCCGGTATCGTGCACCACATCGACGTGGTATCGACTTATAAATTCATTGCAGTTACCCTGCACGAATATTGAGCCATGTTGCCTCTCTAGCCATCGATAATTACGACAGTGTTGCCAGTGCGAGATATTGTGCACGAACTGACCTTTAGATTGTGTCCCATAAATGTTCGATGGGATTCATGTCATGCGATCTGATTGGCCAAATAATCCGCTCGCATTGTCGTCAATGTTCTTCAAACTAGATGGGAACAATTGTGGGCCGGTGACACGTTCGGGAACATTAAGTCCATGAATGCCTGCAGGTGGTCTTCAAGTTGCTGAACATAACCATTTCCTATCAATGATCGTTAGAGTCCGACCGGAGGATCCAGTCCATTGGAGCCAACACTAGCTTACACAGTGCCTTGTTGACAACCTGGATCTGTAGATTCGTTGGTCTGCATCGCACCCAAACCCTGTCATCAACTTTTAACAACTGAAATAGGGACTCATTTGATCAGGTCCCGTTCTCCAGTGGTTTAGCGTCCAACCGATGTGCCCAGGTAAGGCACTGCAGGCCTTGTCGTGCTGTCAGCGAAAGCACTCGCTTCGGTCGTCTACTGCCTTTGTCCATTAACACAACATTTCGCCGAATTGTCCTAACGGATAGTTCTCGCACGCCTCAAATTGTTTTCTGAGATTATTTAACGCAGTGTTGCTTGTCTATTAGCACTGACAACTCAACGCAAAAGCCACTGTTCTCGGTCGTTAAGTGAAGACCGTCGGCCACTGCGTCTTTCGTGGTGAGAAGTAATGCTTCAGATTTGATATTCTCTGCGCTCTGTTGACAATGTGCATCTCAGTACCTATAAAGGGTGTTACAAATAGGTACAGCCAAACTTTCAGGAAACATTCCTCACACACAAATAAAGAAAAAGATGTTATGTGGACATGTGTCCGGAAACGCTTAATTTCCATGTTAGAGCTCATTATAGTTTCGTCAGTATGTACTGTACTTCCTCGATTCACCGCCAGTTGGCCCAATTGAAGGAAGGTAATGTTGACTCCGGTGCTTGTGTTGAAATGCGACTCATTGCTCTACAGTACTAGCATCAAACACATCAGTACGTAGCATCAACAGGTTAGTGTTCATCACGAACGTGGTTTTGCAGTCAGTGCAATGTTTACAAATGCGGAGTTGGCAGATGCCCATTTGCTGTATGGATTAGCACGGGGCAATAGCCGTGGTGCGGTACGTTTGTATCGAGACAGATTTCCAGAACGAAGGAGTCCCGACAGGAAGACCTTCGAAGCAATTGATCGGCGTCTTAGGAAGCACGGAACATTCCAGCCTATGACTCGCGACTGGCGAAGACCTAGAACGACGAGGACAGCTGCAGTGGACGAGGCAATTCTTCGTGCAGTTGACGAAAACCCTAGTGTCAGCGTCAGAGAAGTTGCTGCTGTACAAGGTAACGTCACTGTATGGAGAGTGCTACGGGAGAACCAGTTGTTTCCGTACCATGTACAGCGTGTGCAGGCACTATCAGCAGCTGATTGGCCTCCACGGGTACACTTCTGCGAATGGTTCATCCAACAATGTGTCAATCCTCATTTCAGTGCAAATGTTGTCTTTACGGATGAGGCTTCATTCCAACGTGATCAAATTGTAAATTTTCACAATCAAATGTGTGGGTTGACGAGAATCCGCACGCAATTGTGCAATCACGTCATCAACACAGATTTTCTGTGAGCGTTTGGGCAGGCATTGTTGGTGATGTCTTGATTGGGCCCCATGTTATTCCACATACGCTCAGTGGAGCACGTTATCATGATTTCATACGGGATACTCTACCTGTGCTGCTTGAACATGTGCCTTTACAAGTATGACACAACATGTGGTTCATGCACGATGGAGCTCCTGCACATTTCAGTCGAAGTGTTCGTACGCTTCTCAACAACAGATTCGGTGACCGATGGATTGGTAGAGGTGGACCAATTCCATGGCCCCCACGCTCTCCCGACCTCAACCCTCTTGACTTTCATTTATGGGGGCATTTGAAAGCTCTTGTCTACGCAACCCCGGTGCCAAATGTAGAGACTCTTCGTGCTCGTATTGTGGACGGCTGTGATACAATACGCCATTCTCCAGGGCTACATCAGCGCATCAGGGATTCCATGCGACGGAGGGTGGATGCATGTATCCTCGCTAACGGAGGACATTTTGAACATTTCCTGTAACAAAGAGTTTGAAGTCACGCTGGTACGTTCTGTTGCTGTGTGTTTTCATTCCATGATTAATGTGATTTGAAGAGAAGTAATAAAATGAGCTCTAACATGGAAAGTAAGCGTTCCCGGACACATGTCCACATAACATATTTTCTTTCTTTGTGTGTGAGGAATGTTTCCTGAAAGTTTGGCCGCGTCTTTTTGTAACACTCTGTATAGTGTTAAATGAATCGGACCGGCAACTTTTTGTTCTCTCTTTCCTTGATCAGCCATTGTCTGATACGGTCGCAGTTAAGTAGAGATTCTGTTGTTTGTGCTCATTCTGTGTAATAATAATAATAATAATAATAATAATAATAATAAATGTTTAATTTCGTTGTGTTTGTAATTAAGAATAATCATACCTTTTTTCCTCAGTTTTTTTCATGACTTTGAAAAGTAAATGTGGCTTACTTTGTGTGGAGATGTCTGTTGGTGAATGACCTTATATTAACGGCACCAATCAGTGGCATACGACTGGTTTGATTTCAAAATAGAACCTGCATCTAAAATTTCTCTTTTAGCAAAACAAAGTCAGATAGCTCTTAGGCGTAAATCACGTCCCAAAATTATACTTGCCAACAGATTATCCCGGTAGAGAAGCCTAGCTAAAAAAAATATGGTGGTAATTAAATTCCAAAATTTCAATATTTCATTTCTAAAAAATAAAAAAAAATAGAAGAAAAACCGCCACCATAAAAATTGCTCCCTAAGTACAGGACTTATTGATGTATGTATATATATGTATGTATCAGTAAATTAGGTATCTGAGAAAATTGTACGAGGGCAGTTCAATAAGTAATGCAACACATTTTTTTTCTCGGCCAATTTTGGTTGAAAAAACCGGAAATTTCTTGTGGAATATTTTCAAACATTCCCGCTTCGTCTCGTATAGTTTCATTGACTTCCGATAGGTGGCAGCGCTGTACGGAGCTGTTAAAATGGCGTCTGTAATGGATGTGCGTTGCAAACAACGGGCAGTGATCGAGTTTCTTTTTGCTCGTCATGTGGCTGAGGGTGACAATTTCTTGTCAAAGATTGTTACAGGCGATGAAACATGGGTTCATCACTTCGAACCTGAAACAAAACGGCAATCAATGGAGTGGCGCCACACCCACTCCCCTACCTAGAAAAAGTTTAAAGCCATACCCTCAGCTGGTAAAGTCATGGTTACAGTCTTCTGGGACGCTGAAGGGGCTATTCTGTTCGATGTCCTTCCCCATGGTCAAACGATCAACTCTGAAGTGTATTGTGCTACTCTTCAGAAATTGAAGAAACGACTTCAGCATGTTCGTAGGCACAAAAATCTGAACGAACTTCTCCTTCTTCATGACAACGCAAGACCTCACACAAGTCTTCGCATCCGAGAGGAGCTCACAAAACTTCAGTGGACTGTTCTTCCTCATGCACCCTACAGCCCCGATCTCGCACCGTCGGATTTCCATATGTTTGGCCCAATGAAGGACGCAATCCGTGGGAGACACTACGCGGATGATGAAGAAGTTATTGATGCAGTACGACGTTGGCTCCGACATCGACCAGTGGAATGGTACCGTGCAGGCATACAGGCCCTCATTTCAAGGTGGCGTAATGCCGTAGCATTGAATTGAGATTACGTTGAAAAATAGTGTTGTGTAGCTAAGATTGGGGAGTAACCTGGTGTATTTCAATGCTGGCTCCGACATCGACCAGTGGAATGGTACCGTGCAGGCATACAGGCCCTCATTTCAAGGTGGCGTAAGGCCGTAGCATTCAATGGAGATTACGTTGAAAAATAGTGTTGTGTAGCTAAGATTGGGGAATAACCTGGTGTATTTCAATGCTGAATAAAACAACCCCTGTTTCAGAAAAAAAATGTGTTGCATTACTTATTGAACCGCCCTCGTATATTTCCGTTACATGATGGCCGTACCGTAGGTGGAACCACAACGGAGGGGTATCTGTTGAGAGGCCAGACAAACTTGTGGTTCCTGAAAAGGGGCAGCAGCCTTTTCAGTAGTTGCAGGGGCAACAGTCTGGATGATTGACTGATCTGGCCTTGTAACATTAACCAAAACGGCCTTGCTGTGCTGGTACTGCGAACGACTGAAAGCAAGCCGTAATTTTTCCCGAGGACATGCAGCTTTACTGTATGATTAAATGATGATGGCGTACTCTTGGGTAAAATATTCCGGAGGTAAAATAGTCCCCCATTCGGATCTCCGGGCAGGGACTACTCAAGAGGACGGCGTTATCAGGAGAAAGAAAACTGGCATTCTACGGATCGGAGCGTGGAATGTCAGATCACTTAATCGGGCAGGTAGGTTAGAAAATTTAAAAAGGGAACTGGATAGGTTAAAGTTAGATATAGTGGGAATTAGTGAAGTTCGGTGGCAGGAGGAACAAGACTTTTGGTCAGGTGATTACAGGGTTATAAATACAAAATCAAATAGGGGTAATGCAGGAGTAGGTTTAATAATGAATAAAAAAACAGGAGTGCGGGTTAGCTACTACAAACAGCATAGTGAACGCATTATTGTGGCCAAGATAGATACAAAGCCCACACCTACTACAGTAGTACAAGTTTATATGCCAACTAGCTCTGCAGATGATGAAGAAATGGATGAAATGTATGACGAGATAAAAGCAATTATTCAGGTAGTGAAGGGAGACGAAAATTTAATAGTCATGGGTGACTGGAATTCGTCAGTAGGAAAAGGGAGAGAGGGAAACATAGTAGGTGAATATGGATTTGGGGGAAGAAATGAAAGAGGAAGCCGCCTTGTAGAATTTTGCACAGAGCATAACTTAATCATAGCTAACACTTGGTTCAAGAATCATAAAAGAAGGTTGTATACCTGGAAGTATCCTGGAGATACTAAAAGGTATCAGATAGATTATATAATGGTAAGACAGAGATTTAGGAACCAGGTTTTAAATTGTAAGACATTTCCAGGGGCAGATGTGGATTCTGACCACAATCTATTGGTTATGAACTGCAGATTGAAACTGAAGAAACTGCAAAAAGGTGGGAATTTAAGGAGATGGGACCTGGATAAACTGAAAGAACCAGAGGTTGTAGAGAGTTTCAGGGAGAGCATAAGGGAACAATTGACAGGAATGGGAGAAAGAAATACAGTAGAAGAAGAATGGGTAGCTCTGAGGGATGAAGTAGTGAAGGCAGCAGAGGATCAAGTAGGTAACAAGACGAGGGCTAATAGAAATCCTTGGGTAACAGAAGAAATATTGAATTTAATTGATGAAAGGAGAAAATATAAAAATGCAGTAAATGAAGCAGGCAAAAAGGAATACAAACGTCTCAAAAATGAGATCGACAGGAAGTGCAAAATGGCTAAGCAGGGATGGCTAGAGGACAAATGTAAGGATGTAGAGGCTTGTCTCACTTGGGGCAAGATAGATACTGCCTACAGGAAAATTAAAGAGACCTTTGGAGAGAAGAGAACCACTTGTATGAATATCAAGAGCTGAGATGGCAACCCAGTTCTAAGCAAAGAAGGGAAGGCAGAAAGGTGGAAGGAGTATATAGAGGGTTTATACAAGGGCGATGTACTTTAGGACAATATTACGGAAATGGAAGAGGATGTAGATGAAGATGAAATGGGAGATAAGATACTGCGTGAAGAGTTTGACACAGCACTGAAAGACCTGAGTCGAAACAAGGCCCCGGGAGTAGACAACATTCCATTAGAACTATTGATGGCCTTGGGAGAGCCAGTCATGACAAAACTCTACCATCTGGTGAGCAAGATGTATGAGACAGGCGAAATACCCACAGACTTCAAGAAGAATATAATAATTCCAATCCCAAAGAAAGCAGGTGTTGACAGATGTGAAAATTACCGAACTATCAGTTTAATAAGTCACAGCTGCAAAATACTAACGCGAATTCTTTACAGACGAATGGAAAAACTGGTAGAAGTGGACCTCGGGGAAGATCAGTTTGGATTCCGTAGAAATGTTGGAACACGTGAGGCAATATTAACCTTACGACTTATCTTAGATGAAAGATTAAGAAAAGGCAAACCTACGTTTCTAGCATTTGTATACTTAGAGAAAGCTTTTGACAACGTTAACTGGAATACTCTCTTTTAAATTCTGAAGGTGGCAGGGGTAAAATACAAGGAGCGAAAGGCTATTTACAATTTGTACGGAAACCAGATGGCAGTTATTAGAGTCGAGGGGCACGAAAGGGAAGCAGTGGTTGGGAAAGGAGTGAGACAGGGATGTAGCCTCTCCCCGATGTTATTCAATCTGTATATTGAGCAAGCAGTAAAGGAAACAAAAGAAAAATTCGGAGTAGGTATTAAAATTCATGGAGAAGAAGTAAAAACTTTGAGGTTCGCCGATGACATTGTAATTCTGTCAGAGACAGCAAAGGACTTGGAAGAGCAGTTGAACGGAATGGACAGTGTCTTGAAAGGAGGATATAAGATGAACATCAACAAAAGCAAAATGAGGATAATGGAATGTAGTCGAATTAAATCGGGTGATGCTGAGGGGATTAGATTAGGACATGAGACACTTAAAGTAGTAAAGGAGTTTTGCTATTTAGGGAGTAAAATAACTGATGATGGTCGAAGTAGAGAGGATATAAAATGTAGACTGGCAATGGCAAGGAAATCGTTTCTGAAGAAGAGAAATTTGTTAACATCTAGTATAGATTTAAGTGTCAGGAAGTCGTTTCTGAAAGTATTTGTATGGAGTGTAGCCATGTATGGAAGTGAAACATGGACGATAACCAGTTTGGACAAGAAGAGAATAGAAGCTTTCGAAATGTGGTGCTACAGAATAATGCTGAAGATAAGGTGGGTAGATCACGTAACTAATGAGGAGGTATTGAATAGGATTGGGGAGAAGAGAAGTTTGTGGCACAACTTGACTAGAAGAAGGGATCGGTTGGTAGGACATGTTTTGAGACATCAAGGGATCACAAATTTAGCATTGGAGGGCAGCGTGGAGGGTAAAAATCGTAGAGGGAGACCAAGAGATCAATACACTAAGCAGATTCAGAAGGATGTAGGTTGCAGTAGGTATTGGGAGATGAAGAAGCTTGCACAGGATAGAGTAGCATGGAGAGCTGCATCAAACCAGTCTCAGGACTGAGGACCACAACAACAACAACAAACAACATGAAAAACCACTGTAACGAGATACGAGACGTTTTCAACAAGTTGGGTTATACGAGACGTGGAGCACGATTCTTAAAAAAAAAAAAAAAAAAAAAAAAAAACACGACTCGAGACGTTGCTGAAGCGCAGTTGGAAAGAAGGTAAGGACATTACTGTTTTCGTTTTGCCCTGGTGTCCAAAAGTCAGTTAGGGACTGTTAAATTCTAAAAAAACATTTCTCACAATAGACTGAAAATTATTGGCGAACTTTGCAAAGCGTAATGTCGTCAAGATAGCCGCTTTCTAGAACGACTGAGAATCGTCGCTAGATTGTTGTAATGGAAATCGCTATACATTAACAGAAATTCTTAGTAAATAACATTTGCCGTGTGTAAATTAAGGAGAATTAACGGTCAATTTTATTAAATTCAGTGAGGTGTATTTTTTAAATTCATGGACAAAGTCGGTAGAAACATTAAAATGACTATACCGCCCGGAGTAGAATCAGACGTAGACAGTGACGAGCCAAAATATGGCGTTCACGAAAATCAAAATGATGAATCGTCTGCGGGTGAAAATGCACCTACGGCCGAACATACTGAAGAACCCACCCACAGAGAATCAGTACCTACTAATTTCACTGAACTGTTCACATTTTTCAGAGAAGAGATGCAAGGTTTATATCGCGCTGTTCATGAATAAAATGCACAGAAAAAAGTAACAGACAGTTTAGATGCAAAACTGCAAACTGCAGCTACTGAAATCAAAACTAGTATGAGTGGTAGTTTAGACGCAAAATTACAAAATGTGACTGACAGTTTAGATTCAAAACTGCAAACTGCGGCCACCGAATCAAAATAATATAAGAACATTAGTAAACGAAAATTTGAGCGCCATAGCACATCAGATACAAGAAAATGTCGCCACACAAATTCGTGACGACCTTGATAGAAAATTCAGTGAAACAAACTAACTTAATAATATTAATGATGAATTTGACGAAATGCGAAAAACATACAAGAATTGCCCGAAGCTGTCAATGATGTAACCAAGCAGGTCGGGTTCCCGGGTTCGATTCCCGGCGGGGTCAGGGATTTTCTCTGCCTCGTTATGACTGGGTGTTGTGTGATGTCCTTAGGTTAGTTAGGTTTAAGTAGTTCTAAGTTCTAGGGGACTGATGACCATAGATGTTAAGTCCCATAGTGCTCAGAGCCATATGAATCATTTGAACCAAGCAGGTCGTGCAAGTTAATGCATCACAAAGTACAGTAGAAAATTCTGTGCAGCAAATAGCTACACAGGTACAGGCACTCACCATCGAACAGCAGAAATCTGTAGAAGCGAAGTTTGGAGAGAAAGGCAATCAGTTTACTCTTGACTTTTTAATCTGGTTGAACATGAAAGACGACCAATTTCAAGAATGTTTGCGGAACGAACTGCCTGTAACCGTAAAGAAAGCGACAAACGAATCGTCTGCAGCAAACATGTTAGGTGAAAACACCGAACTGGTTTCTTAATGGAAACAGACTATTACACAAAAGTAGACACGTTAAAAAGGGAGCCGGCAGTGATAAAAAACCCAGCAGGCGAGGCTGATTTACGTGTCAATAAGTTGCCAGAGACGCAGACTGTGTCATCTCGAGCGGCAACACCAAACAGCTGTTCGGCAACAATGCCTACCCCGCAACCCGTTCACGTAGTTTGTGAACAAGGGGTGGCCAGTTCTCTTTCTAATGTACTTGTGGAAGAGAGTTTACTAAAATACAGACAATTCCAAAGCTTTACACCTGATCGCAAAATACCACACCCTGTCATTTTATCAAAAGCTTCCGTGCTATAAACAAAAAATACAGTTTGTCACTACCGATATTCAAGGTGATAGAGCCTTATGAGCGAGTTAAGTAACAGATCATTGTCATACTTATGAGGAATTCGAGAAAGCTTTTCTAAATAAGTATTGGTCAGCAAAAACACAAGAAAGTTTAAGGCGTGAGGTATATAATCCCGAGATGTAGAATAGTAAAGTAGGCACACTGCCTAAATATTTTGAAAAGTATATAAATAAGACGAAATATTGGGATGAACCAATGCCCACACAAGAAGTCATATGGCTTTTAAAATCGGAACTACCATTATCAATAAAAGAAAAACTACTTCATGTACCAAATTCAGATACAGAGAAAACTTTTCATTTCAACGCTTGATTCTATTGACCTGTTGCATGAAGAAGCGAAATTAAACGAGGGCAGATTCCAGACACTAATGCATTGTTATTACAGCTAATGCAACAAATGGAACAACACCAGAGACAAACACAGCAAAAGCTTCAAAAGTTAGACGCAATGGAACAAAATCTTCAAAAGTTAGACATCACTCTTGAACAAACACGTGAAGATTTAACTACTGAGTTACATAAAATCGAATCGAAATGTCAAATAGTCTGTAATGACGTAAAAACACACATTTGTGAGCATTTCCAACCTATTTTTTCGCGTCATGAAAATGCATTACAGAATCACGAAGCAGCCATAAAAGAACTGCAAACTATTGTTCATGAAAATCACGACACCTTGCAAGCTAAAATTGACTCAGTTGCATCTACTGATTCGGTTATGCAACTTGCAAAACTCAGGAAAACTTAAAGGACACAATAGATACGATTTCAACACAAATGGACACTCTGAAACTTGGTTCAGAAAAACACACAGGGGAAATAATTTCACTAACGGATAAAGTAGCCGAACTTTCAGATCAGTTCACTAACTTATCTACAAAGGTAGATGATGATCTGAATGACACAAGACCTGTAGCCATCACTGACACAGAAAACTATGAACAAATTAAGAAATTCAAACAAAATCAGAATCAAATTAGTACGCAACACAAAAGAGAAATCCGGGAAGTACAAGATCAGTTGGCACAAGTAATACAAAAATTACATATTTCAGAGGACACTCGCGCTCCAACACGGGAAGAGGGACTTAGAAATACGGAACAACCACAAAATAATAACACAGGACACTTCGGAAATTATGAAAGAAATTGGCAAGGCACACCGAATTTTGAGATGGAACCGCCGAAACGACGTAACAATGACCGACATGTGACTCGCCGACATGATGATTTTGACTATAAGCTGTTCATTACTACACGTAAATTCAAAACATTTAAGAATTCTGGCAACGTCATTCATCCACAAGCGCGGCTCCATCAATTCTCTCATTGCTTTCCTCCAAACTGGTCGTTAGAGCACAGATTAGAATTTATGTGTGGCTACTTAGAGAATGAACCAGCTGAAAGAATGCGATCGGTCATTCACGATTGTCACAGTGAAGGAGAATTTTACCATGCGTTCCTCTCAGCATATTGGTCTCAAGCTACACAATACCGAGTAAAACATAGCATCATGATGATGAAACACTTTGAACAATCTGAATTTTCCAGTCTTGTGAAATATTTTGAAGACATGTTGCACAAGAATCAGTACCTGTCAAACCCATACAGCCCCTCAGAACTCATCCGCATTTGCTTAATCAAATTACCTGAACATTTACGACATATTATTTTGGCAGGACGTTCCAAAGACGACATTGAAGCTTTTCAGGGGCTGTTACAAGAACTGGAAATTGACACTGACAATCGCGGAATGCGAAAACAGGCGCACAACAATTACAGGTCACATCCGTCACAATTCCGCGATGACAGAAATAATAACTGGACGCGACAAGGCTATTCTCACAACACAAATCGTGACCAAAACAGACACCACCCGTATGACAACCGTTGGCAGAGTAGTAATAATTACAGGGAAAGATCACCTCTCCGCGGTAATGACTATCACAGAGACAATCAGAGAAACAGACAATATGGGAACCAAAACAATTATTATTACGGGAGACAGAATAACTTTAGACGCAATGGTCCAGCGCGCAGTTACGATTCAGGGAGAAATTCTCCACCACTTAACCGATAAGAAAGAAACTACAAGAACTACTGACATGACGACAGACGATATGATCGTAACGACAGACCTGAATTGCATCAGAACTGGCGGGATTTAAACAGGGCAGGGCCCTCTCGACAAGGTGAATTTGTAGAAGTTAGGTCTCCAAACCCCACTAACAACGCGCGCCAACAAAGAGACAATAGGCAATGACTCATACCGCTGGCAGCCACAAAACGTACGTATGAAACTAACGACGCAGCTGCCGTAGCTAGTAATTACGTAAAAATGGAAGACATTAGGGACATCTTACTCCAAGAACACGACGTAAAATATAACAACATTGCATATACTGTGATTCACATTACATTAAATGACGTAAAATTTACGGCAGTACTTGACTCAGGCAGTCCTATTTCAGTAATTAGTGAAACAGCCTTTAGCAAATGCAACAAATCGAACGATTGCCCCACACTTCAGTTACGTAAGATTAAATTACAAGGTGCAATCTTTGGAAAAAGTGTAGATGTACGCCAACAAACCAACTTAGAATTCTTTTGTCAAAGCCACAGCTTCTCTATGAACTTTCTTATTGTTCCATTATTGTCGACGGAAATTATACTGGGAGTAGACTTTTTGAATGAATACGAATCAATCTAAAGCATTCACGATGCTGAAATAAGTTTAGAAAAAGAAGGTAAGTCAGTAGCTTTGAAATTTGAAGATTGGCTCTCAAACCATGACGAAGAAATTAATCGGCTTTACCTCCTGTTAGACAACAGTCGGAATTTTCGACAGAACTTGACACTAACAATCACTCTGGATGTACTGACAAGGATGATATCGACGGCGGATTCGATAACAATGAGTTAATTCAGAATAAAATTCAAACAATTGAGAATTATAATGACGCTGATAGGGAGGACCATTTTGAGATTTTACAAGCAGATTCCACAGTTTTTACTCACAAAACAGGAACAATCAAGGGATTTCAATACGAATTTCGTGTTCGTGAGCATACTAAATTTTGTGTTAGACCATACGCAATTCCGGCGCATTATAGGGACCGTGTTAGAACAGAAGTACAATCTATGCTTGACGAGGGCATTATTGAGCCTGCAGTAAGCTCATACAACAATCCATTACATGTTGTTGAGAAGAAAAATGGATCGATCAGGCTTGTCTTAGATTCGCGACAAATCAATACTATCATCATTCCTGAAACAGACAGGTCGCAAACGTTGGAAGAACTTCTTCAAAATTTTAATGGTGTAAAAGTGTTGTCTTCCATTGATCTCAGATCCAGCTTTTATCAGATCAAACTTCATCCAGAACGTAGAAAATACACAGCTTTCCTTTGTTTCGGCGTTTGTTATCAGTTTCGGAAACTTCCTTTTGGTTTGAACATTTCTTCGGCAGCATTCATTCGCGGGCTAAATTCCATATTACCTGAGTTCTTAAAACGTCACATCACCTTATATGTGGACGATATTCTAATAGCAGAAGCTTCATGGGAACAACATAATCGCATCCTCAACAGTTTGTTACGTATTTTTGCAGAATCTGGAATTACAGTTAACTTGGAAAAGTCTGAATTCGGTAGGTCAAAGGTGAGGTTTTTGGGACATATTATTTCTTCTGAAGGCATTCAGCCGGATCCTGAAAAGTTAGAAGCAATCAGAGCCATTCCAGTTCCATCCACAAAAAGACAAGTCCACAGTTTTCTAGGTCTCGTAACTTTTTACCGTCGTTTTCTGAATATGCAAATTCTAGTTACACCAAAACTTTGTTCTCTCACTGGAAAAAATACTATTTGGAACTGGGACAAACAAGCACAGTTGGAATTCAATTCTTTGAAAGAATCGCTACTTAACGCGCCAATACTAGCTCATCCAGATCTGTCACAAGATTACTGCCTCAGCACGGATTCTTCTAAAGTCGGTCTTGGTGCCCATTTATTTCAAGAAGCCACAGAAAATGACACTACTGTTCAGAAAACCATTGCTTTTGCTAGCCGAGTGCTAACAAAATCTGAAAAAAACTATTCCGTTACTAAATTGGAAGCTTTAGCTATCGTTTGGGCATTTAACAAATTCCGTTTCTTCCTCTCTGGTAAGCACGTAAAAGTATACAGTGATCATCGTGCATTACAATTTCTTATGTCTTCAAAATTAAATCATGACAGGTTAAAACGTTGGGCATTGTTTCTGCAAGAATTCCACTTCACAATAGTCTACATTCCCGGCAAGGAGAACATCGTTGCGGACGCACTGTCACGCGCACCGGCTGGGCTTGAGAAAAGTAACACAGAAGGCAACCTCGAAAAAAATTTCAGTATTCTTTACATTCAGAAAGTCGCCTTTGAAAACTTCATCACCACGTCTTTAAAGGACATTGCTCATGAACAAGATAAAGATCCGATTTGGAAAGACATCAAAAGAAAATGGCATGAAACGCCGCACACTCAGATTTGGCATTATTATCTGGTTAGAAACAACATACTGTTCAAACGCTGCACTGTTGATGACAAGCTATGGGTACTTTGCATTCCTGACGATTTTGTTAATAAGCTCATTTGGTACATTCATTTCAGCTATGCACATTTTGGTCCACGAAAATGTTATCATATTCTTCGGATGACTTGTTACTTTAACAATATGGAAAAGAGAATTCGAAGAGTCTTGTCTATTTGTAAACTTTGTCAAAAGGCGAAACCATCTACTGTCTCACATCGTGCTCCGTTGTTTCCTATTATTCTTTCTAAATTAAAAGAATTTGCTGCTGTTGATCTCTTGGGACCCCTTGTCAGAACATCGAATGGATTTTCGTACGTTCTAGTCGCTGTTGAACTTACTTCAAAATTTGTTTCTTTCACTCCGTTACGTAAAGCCACTGGACGGTCTGTATCCAACGCCTTTACTAAAAATTTCTTACGTGAAGTTGGACACGTTAGTAAAGTCATTTCAGATAACGGACCGCAATTCAGATCTGCTGTTTGGTCACACATGCTTCGGAATCATAAAATCAAACCTGTTTTTATTTCATTGTACTCACCACATTGTAACCCGTCTGATAGGATTATGAAAGAAATCAATAAGCTTTGCAGACTTTATTGTCACAGAAAGCATCAGCATTGGGACAGATATTTACACTTATTTCAAAATGTGCTGAATGAAATGCCTCATGATTCCACTGTTTGCCACCTACTCCTGTACTGAAGAATGAAGAACCACCGAACAGAATCAGAGAGCTTGTACCTTTCCCGAATACACGTAAACTTCGACACAAGGACATTATTGATTTGGCTATTAAAAATATAAAATCTGCAGCAAACAAAAGGAGAAAACTACACGGTAAAGCAAATGCAAAGAAATTATACATTGGTCAGAAAGTTCTCATTAAAGCTCATTCATTATCACATAAGAAGAAACACTTGAGTCACAAATTCTTTCTAGTTTACAATGGACCTTACAGAATCCGACGTATACCACATGATAATTGCGTTGAAGTTGAAACTCTGCGTACTAGGAAGAATAAAGGATTGCACCGCATTTCACATGTAAAACCGTTTATTGAAAGATAATCTGTTTTTTAACTTTGTCTTTGCCATATAACTTTTCACTTTACATCGCTAGTATGCTTTGTCAGACTTAGAATCTGTTAACATGCAACAATGTTTGTAGTTAAATATCCAGTCAAGAACCAAGAGAACTTATTTAAACAGAAATTACGAATGCATTGTTATTGTGAACAGACGACACAGTGTTATCGTGTGTGTGCATTCATGCTTGTTAGTTGCACGATTACGTAACGACTATAAGGCTCACATACTTTGAACATTTACCAGTACTGCTAATGTGATTTTAATGCAACATTGTGGTTTACTTGAAAATACATTCTGAATTTAAAGTACTTTCTGTGAGATACCAGATGACACAGTTCTTAGTTCATGTGACAGCTACACAATTTTATCACAACGCTACTAATGAGTGACAATTTACAATGTTGGTTTTGCGGTGTTTCTGTTTTATATCTGCACAGTTTTTCTGAATTATTCTGGAAAGTAACACATGTTTTAGTAGTAACTTTTATGGTATAGCTACAATGAGACAGCCTCTTTCGTAGCACAACAATATGTTACATTATAGTACTTTCTTGATCACGGTAAGGTGCGTAATAACTACGATATCTATACGCAAAGCATTTCTCTTTGTTTATTACGAGGTAAGTACATTGACTTCTACAGAACTTTGCTTACGGACGACGATAATTACGACACTTGGTACATTTTTTACCCTTAAGTAATGACAGAGATTATCTTACAACAAGACGCGCAGTTTAGCGCTTCAGTACAGGTATTTGAGTGATTAATTTTGTACTTAAAACATTTATTTTTAAAGATTTTTTAATCACAAAGATAGAAAGAAAGTTTTCGGTGATACATTTCATTCGATTTATGTAATCTGTAACACCTGAGGGTTATAATTACATTAATCCTCAGGGGGGTACACGCTTACTTTGTGTACCATGTGTGTGGCAAGCACAAGGAACCCTAGCTAATATGGTATTTGCTTATACAACTTTACACATCGGTACCATATTTCTCCAACACAGAATTACATAGCTACCTGATTATTTAACATAGAAACAAACATTTTTTTACTACATCAGTGGCACATGTTTACGCAATTATACAGTTGGGTAACTTCACACTTATGAAATTGTATTTTGTCTGTACTTTGTGAACTCTTCATATTTTTTCATAACTATTGTGATACTATGAGAGCTTTGAATGATGTATTTGGTATGGGATCATGATTTTTTAAAGTACGTTTGAGGTAGATGACACTTTTGAAACGAGCAGAGAATTTTTTGTAGGTTTTAAAATATTCAGAAAACTACGATGATTTTGAGATGTGATTGATCTGTTATGTCGTTATTATTATGACGACGATGTGTATTATGCTGTTGAGGTGTGTTTATGATCAATGAGATAATGCTATATGAGGAATTTGATTACGCTACATATTTATTATGATGAAATATTGAAGAATGTCTACGAATATGTATATGTGTAATAAGGTAAGGAATAATGAGTAGTGGTTAGGGAAGCTTATTTGTGAAAAAGGTTGTTGGAAACCAAGAATCGTACTTTAAGAGTTATGAAATGTATGTAAATGCGTGAATGTATCACAATGCCGACGAAAATTTTTTTACACTGTTATATCAATAGGATTTTGTTTCTACATATTTGTAACGCAAATTCTTGACTTGTGAAATATTTTTATATGAGACTGTCACTGTAGCGGAAACTGCTGTCGTAAATATTTCCGTAAGAAAGTTAAGTGACCGCCTGCACGTAATGCGTTGTGGGCACCCAGCTGTGTCAGACGCCTGGAGAAAAAGCCATTAGTGTGTGCTCTTTCAGAGGCACAGGTAAAAAAAAGGGTGGCCATCATCCTCGCTATTGACATTCCTTTGTAGAAAGCATCGCAAATACGACACGCTCAAACTTGAAAACATATGATTATACTGTGGAGCTCTTAATTTATGATATTTACTAAAATGCCTAATGAAACGATGAGAAACATTTCACGACTATTGTCTTGCTAGTTGAGAGAAATGCCATATGGCTTGCTTTATGTATTTATTTACTTGTTTTGTTTAATATCAAGTTTCTAGCTGCAGCAGCATTGGTTAAAATAAAATTTTATAGATGTACTAATATAAATATTTTATGCCTACAGATCCAGTAAATAATTTTACGATTTATTAAAAAAAACGAAGGAGCATAAAAAGACATTTCCCTTCACAGGAATTGCATACGGAATTTTCTTTTCAAGTACTTGGTAATTTTTTTGGTAGAATAATTTCTTGTGGTGCACCACTTTAATTACATAGATATTAAGATGTGAATATGCATTTCCCTTGTCTGCATTGTTGTCATTATTGTAATTTTTTTTCTGCTTGAGCTATGTCATGTTCAGATATAAGTTATTGAATTTGCTGCTGCTCTTTGCCAGGCATAATGTTACTGAATTTGACTTTGTATTACTCTGCTAAGCCAGTTTTACTACTGATTTATTTTTCTTGTTTGTTGCACATTGCCTTACATTAGTTGTAATATTGCAATTGCTTTGCTAATTTCTATAATGCTGCTTGCTTTACAAATCTGCATTTTTTGTCATTGCTGTTTGTGTTAATTTGTTATGTGCTGCTGCATTGCTCGTCCCTTGGTATCTATATCTGAGCTCAGTAGATTTAAGTTAGCTTAAGAGGGGGTAGACTATGTAAGAAACTAACTACGATGAATTTGAAAAATGCATTGAGAAGCTATAAGAAAATGGTTTGGCCAAAAAAGTATTTTGAAAGAGGATATGAACCAAAAAAGTAGGGTTTATGGACAACAGGTTTAGGTAGGATTTTCTTGGAAATAAATTATGAGGTAAGATAATCGAAAATAAATAATAAGGTAAGGAATGTGTGAACATATAAATACGGAAAGCATGCTTGGATAGAATTTTTTTCGTGGAAACAAATGTTGAAATAAGAGGAAAGATATATGAAATGAAGTTTTGGGGTGGACTGCAGTACCAAATGTCACACTGAAAACAAACCCTGTCCTGTATTTTTGTGTTATTACACTATGTGAATTTGTGTTTTTCCTGTCTTAATGTGTGTAGCTAATAATATTTATGTTCTAGAATTTTGCTGATAATATGTTATTTTCTTTGTAAAGATGTTTAGACATTATTTATTCTGTTCTGTTTTAATGCTCATGTGTGAAGCTGATGTTTCAATAATTATTCTGATCTTTTATGTATTTACTTATGTCATAATTCCTGTAACACTGATGTGCATGTTTATTTCTGTTCTTTTGTAAAGCCTGTTTTACTACAAATGTTATCTGTGTTATTATGTTTTTAATGATGTATTTTGTACCTTTGTTATTGTATTCTTATGGTATAAAATTGTAATTGACACCAGTTCATCAAATTAAGTAACTTGTAAGTTACATTTCACTGCACACATTTTTGTTGGTCATAGTATACAGACAATATGTGAGAAGTAGGGACTGTTAGAGTTTGGACGTGTGTTAATACGTCAGCAAGGGACGGATTAACAGCATTGCTGGTTTTAAGGATAATTCCAAAAACTTTGTGATTGCACAAGTGGTTGTTTATGGACTTGCGATATTGTCTGCAAGACTTCTAATGACAATTCCAAAAATGGCTGCTAGCCCTCTGTACGAGGACTACAGTTGGTCTACACCTTTGATGACTCACCAATACCATTATTTCTACAAGGACTGCAGTGGGTCTGCACCTCCGGTGGCCTACCAATACCGTAATCTCTACCACGACTACAGTGGGTCTGCTCTGTGATGACCTACCTACCAATATTCTCCAAAACGTCGAATGACTCTGCTGTGGGTTTGCTCTGTTGTGGCCCATTACCTGTCTGCATGTCGAGAGTCAGCACTGTCTTTCCGTTGGAAGCACAACACTACTTCTTCAAGACTGCATGGAAACCCACTACTTTCGTGTGCATTTTCTTTTACTGCTCAGACTTTGAGAAAAACACTGCAATTTTACTGTGATGAATGATCAGGACTGTCTTTATGGACTGTGAGAAAATTTTAGCTTCTGACCAACATTGTATCAATAAGTGTGTGCATTTGATGTCTTTGTTATTGTAATTATGAAAAATTCTATCAAATCATTATTGGCCACTGCCCAAAACAATTTGTAAAATTTTTTGTGGGTTTATGTTTTCTTATTCGCAACGTTACGTAGCGCTCTGTATAAAAATCACTGGCTGTGCTGTGTGCAGTCTGTGGCTAGTTTGCATTGTTGTCTGCCATTGTAGTGTTGGGCAGCTTGATGTGAACAGTGCGTAGCGTTGCGCAGTTGGAGGTGAGCCGCCAGCAGTGGTGGATGTAGGAAGAGAGATGGCGGAGTTTTGAAATTTATAAGACTGGATTTCGTGAACTGCTATGTATATTATGATTTTTCAACACTATTAAGGTAAATACATTGTTTGTTCTCTATTAAAATCTTTCATTTGCTAACTATCCATATCAGTAGTTAGTGCCTTCCGTAGTTTGAATCTTTTATTTAGCTGGCAGTAGTGGCGCCCGCTGTATTGCATTAGTTCGAGTAACCAAGATTTTTGTGAGGTAAGCGATTTGTGAAACGTATAGGTTAAGGGTAGTCAGGGCCATTCTTTTGTAGGGATTATTGAAAGTCAGATTGCGTTGCGCTAAAACATTGTGTGTCAGTTTAAGCCCAGTCACGTGTATAATTTTTCAAAAGGGGACGTTTCATTTTATATTAACATCCTTAAACCTATGCCAAGCAGAAGTAGATGCAATCAAAACTGATACTACTCATATTATACAAAGAGTAGATAATGTTGAAATGAGAGTAGAAAATATTGGTACTAACATTGCTAACATTGAGAGTAAAGTAGCTTCAGTAACTTCTGGTAATGGTAGTATGCAACAAGTTGTAGCTGCAAACGCCGCTTTTATCGGGTGTCGGCAGTTCTTGCGGTTCGATCCAGATAAAAATATCCACCTGCTAGATTTCTGGAACGATTTTGAAGATGTGATTCCACCAACTTGGTCTGAATGAGAGAAAATCTCATTTATTAGAAGCCGTTTTGCAGGTGACGCCATGCGTTGGTCAGCTGATGTTATGTTGAAGTGTAAAACTTTAGCGGAATTTAAAACAGCTTTCATTAATGAGTATTGGTCTAGTAATAAGCAAAATGAAGTGTTGAGAGAATTTTGGAGTGGAAAACGCTTCAATGTAGGCAAGGAATCTATTAAAGAGTTTGCCAGGTCATGGATCTCACGTTTGTCATATTTGGCCGAAAAACTGAAACCTGAAATGATAATACTATGTCTTGAAGCCAAACTGCCCCTAGAGACAATCTTGATCGTTTCATTGAATATTTGGAACGTGTAGAGCGTGTGGCTGCCAATGAGGAGAAAGCACATAATAACAGAAATGCTTATAACACTAGTAGTAATTTTAAGAACGAGCAGAATGGCAATGTAAACATCAGAACGGTAGGTGTTCGCCATCCTAAGAGATGTAGGAATTGGAGAAATAATTATCAGAACCAACAATGGCATCCAAATGATAGTAATTTTGTTCTGAACAAAATTATGCAGGTAAACAACAGTGCGGAAAGCAATGCTGTGCCAGTTAACCATAATGGAAATAAAGGAAAGAGTAGTATGCCGAGGCAGGAAAACTAGTTCCCGTATATGAGGACACTGGCGCTCACCAGGCGGTTACTTTTCCTAAGCCAGTAATTACAGTAATTGGTAAGACAGATCAGAATACTCAGACTGAACATGTGGATGAGGGGTCGGTAGCATCTAAGGATACAGCAGAAATATTAGATCACTCACAGTATTTGATAAATACCGTGTTCGAGACGCTTTCTAAGTGGGAAGAGAAAGAGAAGGTGCAGCAGTGTAACGTTATGGAAGAGCTAAAAAATACTGAATTGTCAGGTGAAGAAGCAGAAGAAATTCATGCTTATATTTACAATGAGGATGATGTGCTCTTATCTAAAGTGCCTGTGCAGGATGTTGATACTGTACTAATAGATTTAGGAAAGGAGGTAAGTGAGAATGTAGAGGATAGCCTGTTGGGAGTCGATGAACCCAGTAGCTGTGACCAGTTGTCACTTGAGAAGGAACCCGACGATAAGAGTGAAAGCCGTTTAGCTGTAACTAGTGTTATGCCCGGTCTGGAGGCGCAGAATCGCTCAGACTACAGTAATTTTGGTCATGTTCAGCAAACTAAATGTAATGAAGTCGTGCGGTGTTTCGATTTGAAATTAATAGATCGACTGGAAAAGGCAGCTGAAAATGTAATTCAGGAAACCCCTACACACTTTGACCTAAATGTAATGAAGACAGATGTCGATCACTATAGTTGGAGACAAATAAAAAAGGAACTATTGGATGAGTTTGAGGAACCACCTGTACAACCTAGAATAAGCCACCCTACAATAATAGTGAATATGTTGGGTATCAATGTACGTTGTCTCTTAGACAGTGGAAGTGAGGTGAGTGCGATATCTCAGTGCTTCTTTGATGCGTTACCTGGTAAAGACAAGCTTACAGTAATGAGGGTATCAGGACTAAGAATAATTGGTGCTACTGGCAAGGTGTCAAAAATGGTCAAGCAAGAAGCTCTGCTGCCCTTTAACATTAATGGTAACTTAATTGATCATCCATGCTTAATTGTAAATAATCTCAGTATTGAGGTTTTAATTGGCATAGATTTCTTGTCGAAATATCAGAGTGTTGTTGACATTGAAAGAAGCCAGTTAAAATTGGTCTTGCCAATAACCGGAGTAATTACAGTACCTTTTATTGATAAACATGTAGTAACTAATGATGAAACTTGGCAGCTGCCTATTCGAGTTCTGAAAAATAGGAGATATTGGGACGAAGGTGTTAATCTTAGTAAATACCAAGGACCTTTTAGGATCATAGGAAAACCACATGCCAATGCATACAGGCTAGAGTACCCTAAAAGTAAAAAGCCATTAGGTCTCAGGAACGTGATCGACCTAAAGAAGATCATAGGTAGTGAATGAATTCTGTAGGGAGGAGGTTGTCCTGTAACCTCTACACAGTGTGGCAACTGTGCAGTCCCAGCTGTGTGAGATCTTCTTTCCTTTTCAGGTCTCACTCATTCTTCATCTTTTATATCCACCTAAAATTTCGACCTCTTCTTTCCAACACATTAAATTTTCCGTTATGACTATCAAGCCTGCATTAAGCTAATGAATTCTGTTGGGAGGAGGTTGTTCTGTAACCTCTACATAGTGTGGCAGCTGTGCACTCCCAGCTGTGTGAGATCTTCTTTCCTTGTCAGGTCTCACTCATTCTTCATCTTTCCTATCTACAAAAATTTCGACCCCTTCTTTCCAATATGAAAATTTTCTGAAACTAATGAATTCTGTAGGGAGGAGGTTGTTCTGTAACCTCTACACAGTGTGGCAGTTGTGCAGTCCCAGCTGTGTGAGATCTTCTTTCCTTTTCAGGTGTCACTCATGCTTCATCTTTTCTATCCACCTAAAATTTCGACCTCTTCTTTCTAACACATTGAATTTTCCGTTATGACTATCAAGCCAGCATTAAGCTAATGAATTCTGAAGGGAGGAGGTTGTTCTGTAACCTCTACACATTGTGGCAGCTGTGCAGTCCCAGCTGTGTGAGATCTTCTTTCCTTGTCAGGTCTCACTCATTCTTCATCTTTCCTATCTACAAAAATTTCGACCCCTTCTTTCCAATATGAAAATTTTCTGAAACTAATGAATTCTGTAGGGAGGAGGTTGTTCTGGAACCTCTACACAGTGTGGCAGCTGTGCAGTCCCAGCTGTATGAGATCTTCTTTCCTTTTCAGGTGTCACTCATGCTTCATCTTTTCTATCCACCTAAAATTTCGACCTCTTCTTTCCAACACATTAAATTTTCCGTTATGACTATCAAGCCAGCATTAAGCTAATGAATTCTGAAGGGAGGAGGTTGTTCTGTAACCTCTACACAGTGTAGCAGCTGTGCAGTCCCAGCTGTGTGAGATCTTCTTTCCTTTTCAGATCTCACTCATTCTTCATCTTTCCTATCTACCAAAGTTTCGACTCCCTCTTTGTAATACAAAACTTTACCGTCATGGCTATCAAGCCATGAGTTCTGTAACCATTCTATCCACCGATTAGTAAAAAAAATACCTAATGTGACAAACCGAACAGTGACATAAACAATAGAGAAGTATGACGTAATTAAGATACAAAGGTATTTGAGTAACAAGTATGTATAGAACCCTGGTAATATCATGAGTAAAAAGTGTTGTTTTATTGGAAATGGTCCACCAACAGTAATTTAAAAAGATATACAAAATCGTGTACAAGCAGGATCTGAAGTGGCAGTGAAACCTATTGTATGCTGTAGAGCTAACTAATTAATAGTAAAAGAGATTGCTTACTGTTATGAAAAATATGCAGATAAGTTGTAAGAATAAACTCACCTTGTGTAGCAAGAAATGGCGGTGTAATAGAATTGAACAGTGTTTGTGGTTGAGACGTGAAGGACACGTCTTTGAAATATTTATAAGGTTGGAGCTGGCTGTTATTTGTTGTAGTGTGTGACAGGACACACCTACATGTATTGAGGTTATGAGTTGGAGGCGTGAATGCGACCATATACCCTTATGTTAGATGTGACAGAGCAGCTCATGGTGTCCTATAAGTTTAAGGAGTTTAGCATTACGCTCGGCCATAATTACTTAATGCATTTTAATGGTTGGTCGAGAGAGACTACCTGTGGTTTCAGCGTCCGATCGAGTGGAAATGGATTGCCACATGAGCAAACTGATCAACTGCAATACACTCTAGATATGAAATAAATGTGCTATCCTATGCTTTAAATGTTAATAGAGTGATTGTTAAATAAGTACATACACTAGCAACATAATTGAGTAACATAATGGCAGATGTGAAACATTATTTATGGCTCAGCATAAATACACTTCGATGAAGTAAGTACATAATTGCAGATGTGGAACTGACACAGCAGCAGAAGACCAATAAGTGGATTTAGTAGTCAATTAAACATAGTGTGTTTTGAACATTCAGAACTGTACTATTACCACAAGTTACTCACTTGTACAAAGAAGCTGAGAAGACAACTACTAATCAAATATACTCATACTATCTCTAACAATAAAATAATCGAAGATGAGTCAGCTAAGTAAATAAAATACAAATGTATCAGGAATGTACCGAGCATTGGTTCAGTGTTCCGGCCCAGAAATAATAAATTAAAATTAAATAGGATTTATGAGTGTATGCCTTGAGCATAAATTTTCTCTAATACGTGACCAACGGCGTTTTGAGCCATTTGTTTATCGATTTTATGAGAGTTAAGTAACTGCGAGAGTAAAATTGAAAAAGTTATGTTAACTTTGTTCCTGTAACATATTGGAAGATAAAATGTATATATCCCCATTTCATTGTGACCCACCCTTAGATATTAAGTGAACAGAGTCTGAGGCACTCTTTTTGTTTGTTCTACAGTACAAACCAGATAATGGCAGCCTGGTAGCTGCGTGAAAGCGTGGAGTGACTTGGACACAACTCACAGTGACCCCTCGCCTTTCCCCATGTAATTTAGAGTGAACGTGAAGGACACACACCATAGCAACTTCCCCTCCTCTATCCTTGTGAATGGAAGTGTAGAACGCCAGCTAAAGCGGCTACAACCACGTGTTTAAAAATGAAATTGTCATGATTTGTGAAATTTTCTTTCAGGTTTAGAAAAGACTGCTAAGATATAATTATCTGTTTATGTATCATGAATAACTGTGTTATTTTCTTTGAATTTGTGTATGTAAAAATGTATTTAATGGATTTCAGATTTTCATAATTTTACATATTTTATGTGTTTGTCTAAGGCAATATGTATGCCGAAGTGTTTCATTGATTTTGCTTAAATTTTGAGCGATCATGTTACTTAAGAGGCAGTGAACATGCCAGCAATTTAAATAATTGAAGTAGGTAATAAGTTTTCTTTTAATATTTCTATATGTCTACATTTCAATTTTGATTTTCATAGGGAGTTAAGCTGTACTCTTGCTTCCCTTTTGTAATTAATTTTTTTTTCATTCATTAACATTAAAAAAAATTAATTATATCATGATGTAGGGAAGCACCTTACTCACACCTTATAAAATTCTCATCAGTCTTTCCATTGTGTGACAGCCTAGTCTGCTGTAACTAGCTCTGACGTCATAAATGTTGCGCAATACTTTGAAAATCAAGTAAATAACCTGAAACGTTTCTAGCATGTCAGGAGTAATACTAAATCAATATGTGTTGAATGTCAGTTCAATAACTTTAACCATTTTCGAAATTTGGACGTTATTCTGTAAAAATCATTGGCGCAACAGAAAAGAGCTAGAAACTTAAAAATTTATATTTAGATTCCTTTTCCATAATAATTTAGTAGAAACAGTATTCTGGATCTCACAAATTAAAAATTTTGTTGAAATTCATGATTTTCTGGATTTTGTCTTAGAAATTAAGGAAGCAAGATATATTAAGTAGGCGAATAAATAAGGCTAGGATGTTTACATTTAAGTAGAAGGGAGATCCGCTACAATCATAAAGATGTGAGAAGTTTCAATTGAATAACTATAAAACTATAGCGATAGCGTATCTCCAAAGGGCAAGTTCAGAGCTTGTCTACTGCGTGTAGTGTAATTAAATTAATTCTCTCGCCCAAAATATTTAACTTAGCCACGTCAGACTTTTATTATGATTACTTACCTGTGTGCTGAATGCACATTTAAATTGAGAGCTTCATCGGCCATCAGCAAAGGAAGGAATGATTTATTCGATAACTTAAAGTGGTGCATTACTAGCCCAGCGGCTAGTCAGGAGAGCCAATTTCATCAGGCGTTCCCTTAGCTGCCCGCACCGCGGCTTTATATATAAGAACGCTGCATGAGGAAGGGAGGCCCCAGGTCTCTCCAGACGCTGATTATCGCACCATCTGTGCCGGGAGTCACGTCGCGTCGGTATCATTGCTATAAACAGCCTCGGATGCCGTAATAAGTTACTCGGGATACTTGTAACCATGAAATCGTTTTCGCGTGAAGTGTTAATTCTGAGATGACTTTAATGATCTATCTTCAGTTTGCGTATGTCGTATTTTCACGTGCCGCCGCGGGACAAACATTCTACCATTATTTAGCGTGGCGTTTGATGAATATTATCATCAAATTATGGCGAGCATTCACTTAAACATTTAATTTGAACAGTTATAGTTGCATCAGCGCATTAGACTCTGAACTGCTCTGTTAGTTGGATTGTGTGGATCCTTTTTGGTCTGTGACTATCAGAATATAGTGAACATTTTAGAGTGAATCGTTTTTGATTATGAATCCCAGACAATCTCCTAATTCCTCAGAGCTATAAGCTGTAGCTATAAATGTATTTCTCAGATGAAGTGGGCACTAGGAATTCTAATTACAGGCTTCACGTTTTGCTAATAACTTTCTGGTTGCCAATATTGTAGTTAGAGAGCCAGTGTTGAGAACGGCCAACCACAGCATTAAATAAATAATAGGAACATTTAAATAACAATAATTCCACCCGCCGCCCCACATATGGTGCATCGGCAGGGAAATGCATTTACAAACCGAACATTATATAACAACATTTATTCCACCAGCCGCCCCACAAAGTGCTACTATGGAAATTTTGAGTAAAGACGAAGAGGTACTGTACAAAGATCGTGACGATGTCCTCCAGAGATGCAAAGAATATCTAAAAGAGCTATATGGTACAAATCGCAAACCAGAAAGTCTGGAACTTGACTCACACAATGGTGTAAGTGATGATGTTAAAGGACCAACCATCATAATGGAAGAAGTAAAGTCTCCCATAGCCTCAATGAAAAGTAGATAAGCAGTAGGTAAAGATACGATACCAGGAGAAATATTAAAATGATTGAACGAAGATGGAATAAGAGGAATATTGAGGTTATGCAATAAAATATATGACATTGGTGAATGGTCTGAGGACTTTCTCACAACAATAATGTTTCCACTACCGAAAAAAAACAAGGAACCAAGAAATGCAGTGAGCACAGGACACTCAGCCTCATTTCACATGCAGCCAAACTGATATTAAGAATAATTAATAAAAGACTTGAAAACGTAATGGAGGCGAATCTTGGCGAGGAGCAGTTTGGCTTTAGACGGAATACCGGCACCAGGGATGCAATATAGCTCCTACGAATCTTGGGAGAAAGGTTTATTGAAAAAGGAAGAGACCTGTATATGTCCTTCATTGATCTACAAATGGAATTTGAAAATGTGGTTTGGGACAAGCTGGCGACTATAACGAGGGAAAATAGAGTGGACAGGAAAACCAGAAGACTTGTAAACTTATTATATCTTAATCAAAAAGCCTTAGTTAAAGTGAGAGGAGAAAGAACAAACTGGATTGGACTAGGGAAAGGAGTAAGACAAAGATGCTGTCTATCACCTGCCCTTTTCAACCTCTTCTTGGAAAATATGATTGACCAATGCTCATTAGATGACAAAGGAGTAGAAATTGGAGGAAGAAGAGTAGGTTGTTTGCGGTTTGCTGAGGACATGGTCCTTCTAGCCACAGGGGAAAAAGAATTACAGGATTTGGTGAACGACATTGAAGCTAACGGAAAAAAAATTTGGAATGAAAATTAACACAAAGAAAACAAAAGTATTGGCACTAGGAGGAAATAAAGAGATAAAAATTATGTTGAATGGAGAAATACTAGAACAGGTGCAAAATTTTAAGTAACTTGGAAGCAGGATAGACACGACTGGAAGTGCATCACAGAAATTAAAAGAGGATAGCAATGGCAAAAGAGGCATTTTATAAGAAAAGGAGAATTTTCTGCTGCGGTCTGAACAGAGAACTCAGGGAGAGATTCATAAAATGTCTTGTATGGAGTGTTCTTCTATATGGCGCTGAAACATGAACTTTGAGGAAGAAAGACAGAGAAAGGCTGGAGGCTTTTGAGATGTGCACATGGCGGATGATGGAAAGAATAAGTTGGTTGGACAGAGTAAAAAATGAAGAGGTACTGAGAAGAGTGTGAGAGGGGAAAGACAGTTACTAGATGTAATAAAAAGAAGGAAAAGAAACTGCATTGGGCATATATTAAGAATGAATGACGGACTGATAAAAACAGTTTTCGAAGGTTATGTAGAAGGGAAAAGGAAGCGAGGAAGGAAGAGATTTGAGATACTGGATGACGTGATGAACGGAACAACTTACAGCAGCCTTAAGAAGGAAGCGATGGATCGCAGAAAATGGAGAGGTAAAGGACCTGCTAATATAGCAGAAAACTGCTGGTGATGATGTATACAATGCAAGTAAAGCCTCATGAAACATTTTTCCACTCTACCTATTCTGCCCCGTGGGCCAACAGAGAAGCTGTATCAAATGAAATTCGTCGCATGTTAGAATGGGATATTATAGGAACTAAACGTCACCATACAGTAGTTCACTACTTGCAGTGGCTACACCAGGATTGGGTGTACGTCTTGTGCTAGACACAAGATATGTAAACAATATTATCAACCTGTACAAACTAGACCAGAGAATTTAGAGCAGCAAATTCAGAAATTTTACGATGTAAAGTATCTCATATGAATTGACATGAAATCTTCGTACTGGCAGGTGGAGATTTCATAATGTTCTAGGAAATATACATCATTCATTTTTGCAGGTAGGAGTTATCAGTTTAATGTACTACCATTTGGTCTCAATGTAAACGCAGGTGTCTTTATTAGTGCATTAGATACTGTGCTCGGACCTGAACTGATTAACCGAATCACTATGTATGTAGATGACCTACTCATCGCTACTGCAACTTGGGTAGAACACATAGAAATATTACAGCAGGTATTAGAAAAATTCAATAACGTGGGGGTAACCATAAATGTGAAAAAAATCTAAATTTGGTAGAGACAAAATAAAATTTCTGGGACACATAGTGACGCCCGTAGCCATAGTGCCTGACACTAAGAAAATGGAGGCCTTAAAAACATGTCACCTCCAACGTCAAAAAAGCAATTGAAAGCCTTTTTGGGCCTAGTGTCAATTTCTAGGCGTTTCATACCCAGACATTTGTTTAATAACCAACCGTTGTTAAGCTTACTGAAGAAAAATGTTTTATGGATGTGGACAGCAGAATGTCAGGAAGCTTTTCAGAACATATAGTAAGTATTGTTAGGTGCACAGTTATTACACCACCCAGACTTGACCAAAGAATTGTGTTTTACAACAGATGCTTTCAGTTACATATTAGGAGCTTGCCTGTTCCAACAATTTTAAGTAGGTGAGAAAACAGAAGTAAGAATCATTGGTTTCGCCAGTTGTACGTTGTTACAATGCAATTGAACTTGAGGCATTGGCAGTTGTATGGGCGTTTATTATATTTATGGGCACCATTTAAAAGTATATTCTGACCACCAAGCTCTAAGTTTTTTTCTTGAGTGCAAGTTGAACCACAAACGCGCTGGTCATTTGCTTTACAGGAGTATTCCTTCGAGTCTATACACGTAAATGGGATAGATAATATAATTGCAGACGAACTTTCTCGCCTACCACAAGGGTTGACGGAAACTTCAGATGCTATTGAGGAAACATCAGAATTCAAAATTTTACTTCAAATGGTTCAAATGGCTCTGAGCACTATGGGACTCAACTGCTGTGGTCATTAGTCCCCTAGAACTTAGAACTACTTAAAGCTAACTAACCTAAGGACATCACAAACACCCATGCTCGAGGCAGGATTCGAACCTGCGACCGTAGCAGTCACACGGTTCCGGACTGCGCGCCCAGAACCGCGAGACCACCGCGGCCGGCTCAAAATTTTACTAGTAAAAGATCCGACGTATAGAAAGTATTACCTTAACATCTGCAAAAATATGGAGACACTGCAAAACATAGACCCTAGGTGGAATAAAGTAAAACAGTTATTGCAACAAAACACCCCTGGTAGAATAGGAACCTATTATAAAGCGTACAAGGGAGTACTGTTCCACAGGAGACACCCAATGTCTGACATTTGGTGTGTTCGTATACCAAAAGACTTCCTAAAGACACACAGTTTGGGGACACTTTGGTATAGCAAAATGTTGTGAAAAGATTAATAGGTATTGCTATTTCCCTAATTTAAGGAGACAGTTACACAAAAAATTAAGAACACGTTTACTATGGCCGGCCTGGGTGGCCGAGCGGTTCTAGGCGCAACAGTCTGGAACCATGCGCCCCGGTCGCAGGTTCGAATCCTGCCTCGGGCATGGATGTGTGTGATGTCCTTAGGTTAGTTAGGTTTAAGTACTTCTGAGTACTAGGGGACTGATGACCTCAGAAGTTAGGTCCCATAGTGCTCAGAGCCATTTGAACCATTTTGAACCACGTTTACTATGTCAGAAAGCTAAACCCATGACGGTGGGATGTCGCCAAGCATTACATTCAGTTATTCTTAGGCAAACACTTGATCTAGCATCCAACGATGTAGTAGGACCTCTCCCCATGGAGGAGGAGTAAAGTACATATTAGCATTTCTAGACGTTTTCTCTAAGCATGCAAAACTGTATGCCATGAAGTGAATAACATCAGGACCAATCATTAACAGAATCACTAAAGAATACATCCCACAAGTCGGAGAGGCCTAAAGCCATAATAACTGATAATGCTTCGAATTTTACAAGCAGTAAGTGTAAATCCTTTTTGATTGAAAATAGTATAAAACGAATTTTCATATCCTCTTTTCATCCCGAATCAAGTCCAGTAGAGAGAACGTTTCGAGAGTTTAAGCGTTTTGTGAGAACATATGCTTCAAAACAACAAACTAAATGGGTAGATTTAATTAAAATTTTTGAGGAAGTAGTAAACAACCTACCCCATATGTCAACAAAATATACTCCAAATGAGATTATGTTTAATGCTAAAGGAAATAATTAATGGCTATCACCCTTTCCCTGTATACCAAGAGAAGAATTAAGTTGGAATGAGAAAATAAGATAAACCGTCATTTCTCTAACACATCAGGCACAACTGAGGAAAACTAGACATGACAAAAAGATATCAAAAGTACAGACTTATAACATAGGGGAAGAAGTGAAACTTAAGGCTCATGTGAAACGATCACTACTAAAGAAAAGAAACAAGAATTTGCAGAAGTTATTTTCTGGACCATTTGAAGTAATAGCAAAACCACATGGTTGTAGCTACCTACTGGCATATCTAGAATTAAACAAGATCAAAGGTTTGTATCCACACCAGGATATGAAGAAATATTTTGCTAAGTAAACAGTTTCTAGAGAGGATGTACCTATGTAAATATTATGAGAGTCTGTAAATATGTTAGTATGTAAGACTTTTCACATTGTACATAGTAGTCTTAAGACAAATTTGTTGTCTTCATGTGCATAAGTAGATGTTAAGTAAACCTTCTGCTGAACAACAAACTTTCACCTGAGTAGTAGAAGTTCACAAATAATAAGTAAAGTCATTTCATCAATATTATGAAGAGAAAAGTAACAAGAATCTTTTTTTGATGTAATCTTAGCACCATTCTCATGGATGTAATTATTCCATTTCTTTTGCTATGCAGTTCTAAGTAAAGAAAGTAAGAGGCTATGCAGATGATAAAGTATTTCTGTTAGTAGATTTTAAGTTTTGTCCAGATGCAATGATTAGTTGGATGAAATAATATTCTGTTTATGAGTAGCATGTAGTTTGCAAACATAAACAGCAAAGGTCGTGTTTTAAAGTGAAGTGATAAAACTATTGAGAATTTAGTGCGATAAGCAGATTCGTATTCTGCACTAACTGTCGCGACTAATTTAAACGGTACACACCAGTTTGTGTGAGGCAAAAACATACAGTGACGTCCTTCGCTCCAGTAGTAATGAATATTCTCGCATTACATACTGACAGAACACTGTAAAGCTAAGCTTCACTACCGTAAAACGAAATTAATGTCTCGAAGAATTGTAAGAGGAAAAAGCTAGGAAGTTATAGAACATAAACACCACGTAAATGATGTAGTTGTTACCAACAACAGAGTACATAAGCTGTGGGATTTTTCTTTGAGCACATTTGTAAGTAACATGACACGTACCGACAGGGTCTGAGTAATAAGTTGTCAATGGCAAACAGAACTGTCAGTGGTGAAGTATTGCACGTAAATTTGCATTTCACTGGACGACTCTTTATACAAGAGCAAAGAGAAATATATGTTATCAAGAGACGTTATACGCGTGATAATACAATTTCGCTTCGTGAAATAAATATATACACTTTGCACTACCGTAGAATGGACGGCAATCTTAGTGGCAAGTGAACTTAATTTGTGTACTCACCCAGATGACAGCATTGAAACGATGTGATGATCAGCTGAAGTGGAATACAGTGAAGCGTTGTTATTTGGAACTCAGTTAGTGGGTATCGCGCATAAACTGTGGAACAGACAGTAGCGCTGGAACTTTATGAATGTGAGATAACGTGTGACTGTTACAAGCCGATGCGAAGCTAAGGGCTTAAGAAACGAAAACTTTGATAAACACGTTGCAAACATGTGTAATGTACGGTATTCTGCGGACATTAATGAATTTGCGGAAACCGAAACTAACATGGACGTGTTTGTGTAGTAACGGTGTTGATGTCAACTGACAGTAAAGTGTATGAACAAAAACCATACATTAGACCTTTTGTGTCACAACGCAAACATGTATACTATGTAACCCACAGCTCTCACCGAACAAACTGATGCAAATTAGTGTTGCAAGTGATTACGACTACCTACTAATAAAATTCTTTTATGGAGTGTGCACTAAAAATCGTGTTACTGGCCCCAATCTACGAATGTTTCATGTAACCCTGTATCCTGCGGTGACTGGATGCTGTCGAGCACAGCCGGTCCAGAACTCAGCATTCTTCTTGATCCATCACAGACAACGCAGATCGTTGTAGCTCGCATGTATGCAGATGTGTCAACATCGCAAGCACGCTGCTGTGACCGCTCTACATCACAAAAACGGCGATTGCTGCAGCCCGACTGACTTCGTCTATAATGCGTCGCCTTCACAACCGTCGAGCAAGAATGAATAATGTTTAACTGAGTGATTATTGTAAACTGTTTCAAAAAAAGGCACGTATTTATGTAAAGAAAACCCAAACGCTGATTCCTAAAGATTTCTACCTTAATGTTTTTTCTAACGATGTAATTTGTTCATCCTGATTAACTCTTCCCGGAAAGTGATCTCTCCAAATTTATATGGTAAATCTCTCCGTGATGCACAACGTGTTACTTCCCCCTACTTACGTCTCGGGTAATGACAATGAGGAGAGAGTTCGACAAATTAGTGGGCTACCCACAATCATTGTTCGACGCACATTTCGCGCGTGGAACAGGATTGGAGGGCTCAGTGGTACAAAAAGTACCGTCCGCCACACACCATTAGGTGGCTTGCGAAGTATACTGTAGATGTAGAAAATGTGTGAACATACATTCAACAGGCTGACTGACACCACACTCCTTTATTACCTAATTTATACACAATTTGCTGCTTAAATACACAGTCATTGTGTCATATAAATTAGCTCTGCAATATTAACACTCAATTACAGTGTCTCTCGATATTTTACAACAAATAAAGAGCTTTATACTAGTATAATCATCGTAATTAGACCTTTATGGTATTTAACAATTACGGAAGTTTTCCTCGTTTGAATTAGGATTACTAGGATTGGCGTATTTCGATTTGCATCCACAGCAGCAACTACACTCCTGGAAATTGAAATAAGAACACCGTGAATTCATTGTCCCAGGAAGGGGAAACTTTATTGACACATTCCTGGGGTCAGATACATCACATGATCACACTGACAGAACCACAGGCACATAGACACAGGCAACAGAGCATGCACAATGTCGGCACTAGTACAGTGTATATCCACCTTTCGCAGCAATGCAGGCTGCTATTCTCCCATGGAGACGATCGTAGAGATGCTGGATGTAGTCCTGTGGAACGGCTTGCCATGCCATTTCCACCTGGCGCCTCAGTTGGACCAGCGTTCGTGCTGGACGTGCAGACCGCGTGAGACGACGCTTCATCCAGTCCCAAACATGCTGAATGGGGGACAGATCCGGAGATCTTGCTGGCCAGGGTAGTTGACTTACACCTTCTAGAGCACGTTGGGTGGCACGGGATACATGCGGACGTGCATTGTCCTGTTGGAACAGCAAGTTCCTTGCCGGTCTAGGAACGGTAGAACGATGGGTTCGATGACGGTTTGGATGTACCGTGCACTATTCAGTGTCCCCTCGACGATCACCAGTGGTGTACGGCCAGTGTAGGAGATCGCTCCCCACACCATGATGCCGGGTGTTGGCCCTGTGTGCCTCGGTCGTATGCAGTCCTGATTGTGGCGCTCACCTGCACGGTGCCAAACACGCATACGACCATCATTGGCACCAAGGCAGAAGCGACTCTCATCGCTGAAGACGACACGTCTCCATTCGTCCCTCCATTCACGCCTGTCGCGACACCACTGGAGGCGGGCTGCACGATGTTGGGGCGTGAGCGGAAGACGGCCTAACGGTGTGCGGGACCGTAGCCCAGCTTCATGGAGACGGTTGCGAATGGTCCTCGCCGATACCCCAGGAGCAACAGTGTCCCTAATTTGCTGGGAAGTGGCGGTGCGGTCCCCTACGGCACTGCGTAGGATCCTACGGTCTTGGCGTGCATCCGTGCGTCGCTGCGGTCCGGTCCCAGGTCGACGGGCACGTGCACCTTCCGCCGACCACTGGCGACAACATCGATGTACTGTGGAGACCTCACGCCCCACGTGTTGAGCAATTCGGCGGTACGTCCACCCGGCCTCCCGCATGCCCACTATACGCCCTCGCTCAAAGTCCGTCAACTGCACATACGGTTCACGTCCACGCTGTCGCGGCATGCTACCAGTGTTAAAGACTGCGATGGAGCTCCGTATGCCACGGCAAACTGGCTGACACTGACGGCGGCGGTGCACAAATGCTGCGCAGCTAGCGCCATTCGACGGCCAACACCGCGGTTCCTGGTGTGTCCGCTGTGCCGTGCGTGTGATCATTGCTTGTACTGACACACCGGTGTCAATGTGTTCTTTTTTCCATTTCCAGGAGTGTATTATTCACAACTGCTGTTATTCATAAATAAATATGTAAAACAGGAAAATACCTGGAACGTACAGGTTTCGGTCTTAGCACAAAACACAAAACACGTTCTATGAAAGTCACGTAAGACTCTTATAACGGGGATCAAAAAGTTTTCTTTCGCAGGCTGTACAGCCAAGAATCGGTATGCCAATCAGGCAAAATCGCCGTGTGCATTGAGACAATAACCTGATTGACGCATCAGTTTGAAGCTACCAGGTTGGCAAAACACTGTACTTTTCTACGAGGAGAAGTCGATAAGTGCCTACCGCGCTTCAGGAATCGTCGACTAACTTACAAGGCCTTTATTAAGGGACGGAAGGCTTGATAATCACATTAGTAGAGGTGAGGACTACAGGGCTGGTGCCCGAGTGCTTACCACTTGGGATGATGCAACCTTTGCTTTACATTTCCGATAAGGGGACAGGCGGTATCGTGAAGGAGCAGCACTCCAGCACAACTGTGGTTTTCAGCAGACGTGCTGCCAGTTCAAGTTTCGCATTTACCACACGAACGGCGGAAAGAAACGATTGCCACACTACTCCCTTGACTGCTTCTTGCTACTTGTATACCCGCAGCGCAGTCGCGTAGCGTTGTGTATACTATGAGGCAATACACTCGAACGTAAAGTTTTCGATCGCCCATTATAGTTCGATTTTGGCGTCATGCGCAGTGCAATATGCTCTCTCCATAGATATTCCCATGAGTTCATCCTACCTTTTTGTTATTTGTAATATCTTAACTTTACAATGTTTGGTTTCCTGCCCACTAATGTGTTTCTGGACGCTAGTCACCTGCTGCTTGATGATTGTCTAAACTACTGAAAATTGGTTGGTAATAAATAAATATATATTAGTGAAACAAGATCGAAGTTCGTTTGCGTTTCACTTTCAAACACTTGTTTGTTTCTTCTATGAATTCGAACAGCGCAATGTAATCAGATAGCTCAGATCAGAACCATTGTGTTGACTTTATATACTACCTACTATTGAGAACTCATCACTGACAGTGACTTTCTTTCATGCTACACATGTAATTTTTCGTGAAGATGAGGGCTATGAGCAAAATGTTTTATTCTAGCACGTTATTCTGCTTCTGTGTCGGTTTGGAACAAAACGACAGTTGGACCCTGATAAAGAGCGGAAAGATTACACAAAAAGATGAAATCTTATCTGTGAAACCAGTTCCTCAGAAATCAGGCGGCACCTTCAAACATTCATGGGAGTAACGTGGTTAGATAAGCTTGTGCCTCTAAAGAATAGCTGCAGCGGAAGATAATTAATTTTCTGGTTTTAGAAGTAATCTAAAAGATAAGCGCAGAAAATAAGACTGATCTTCCACTGAAAGTGCTAAACTTTGATCCACAAAAGTGTTTCAATATTTTACTGTTATTTTAGTAACTAAAAAACGAAGGGATTGCAGATTGTTTCCATTTGATCTTTTAAACTTCAGAATTCTTGCAGAGCACTCTTCAAACTGTTAGAGGTGGACGGTTTGTTTGAAGCCCTTGTCCTCGAAATTATATCTTTACATTTCTTCTTGATTGATTATTATGGGTTAGTACAGTGGACGACGATTCAAATCCGCGTCTGACCATCCAGATTTAGGATTTCCTTGATTTCCGTAATCACCCCAGGCAACTGTCAGAATGGTTCCTTTGAAAGGGCAAGGCCGATTTCCTTCCCCATCCTTGTCACAGTCCGTCTCTAAAGGTCTCGATGACGACAGGACGTTAAACCCAATCTTCCTTCCCTTCCTTCTTTGATTGTTAGGTGCAGTTATGTATTTGGTAAAGAATATACAGGGTGAGTCACCTAACATTACCGCTGGATATATTTCGTAAAACACATCAAATATTGACGAATCGATTCCATACACCGAATGTGAGGAGAGGGGCTAGTGTAATTGGTTAATACAAACCATAAAAAAATACACGGAAGTATGTTTTCTAACACAAACCTACGTTTTTTTTTTAAATGGAACCCCGTTAGTTTTGTTAGCACATCTGAACATATAAGCAAATACGTAATCAGTGCCGTTTGTTGCATTGTAAAATGTTAATTACATCCGGAGATATTGTAACCTAAAGTTGACGCTTGAGTACCACTCCTCCGCTGTTCGATCGTGTGTATCGGAGAGCACCGAATTACGTAGGGATCCAAAGGGAACGGTGATGGACCTTCGGTACAGAAGAGACTGGAACAGCACATTACGTCCACATGCTAACACCTTTTTATTGGTCTTTTTCACTGACGCACATGTACATTACCATGAGGGGTGAGGTACACGTACACACGTGGTTTCCGTTTTCAATTACGGAGTGGAATAGAGTGTGTCCCGACATGTCAGGCGAATAGATGTTCAATGTGGTGGCCATCATTTGCTGCACACAATTGCAATCTCTGGCGTAATGAATGTCGTACACGCCGCAGTACATCTGGTGTAATGTCGCCACAGGCTGCCACAATACGTTGTTTCATATCCTCTGGGGTTGTAGGCACATCACGGTACACACGGTACATGTTGGCCACCACATTGAACATCTATTGGCCTGACATGTCGGGACACACTCTATTCCACCCCGTAATTGAAAACGGAAACCGCGTGTGTACGTGTACCTCACCCCTCATGGTAATGTACATGTGCGTCAGTGAAAAAGACCTATAAAAATGTGTTAGCATGTGGACGTAATGTGCTGTTCCTGTCTCTTCTGTACCTAAGGTCCATCACCGTTCCCTTTGGATCCCTACGTAATTCGGTGCTCTCCGATACACACGATGGAACAGCGGAGGAGTGGTACTCAAGCGTCAACTTCAGGTTACAATATGTCCGGATGTAATTAACATTTTACAATGCAAAAAACGGCACTGATTACGTATTTGTTTATATGTTCAGATGTGCTAACAAAACTAACGTGGTTCCATTTTAAAAAAAGGAGGTTTGTGTTAAAAAACATACTTCCGTGCATTTTTTTTATGGTTTGTACTCGTATTAACCAGTTACACTAGCCCCTCTCCTCACGTTCGGTCTGTGGAATCGGTTCGTCAGTATTTGATGTGGTTTACGAAATATATCCAGCGGTAACGTTAGGTGACTCACCATGTATATAAAGGTGGCTATAATTTCGCACCTTACAAGCACTCATCTACATACTTTTCCGTGATTTACAACCGGAATTAGATATCATTTGATAGGATGTACATCGTATGTATGAATGTTTAAAGAAAACTGACATTGTCACGTACACCTTGTAAATAGTTGTTAACGGTTATTAAATGAAAGGTGACAGAGTGTCTTTATTTTCAAAACGGCGTAATGAATGATTGCCTACACTAGAGGGGTGGGAGAGCCAGTGGAAATGAAACGGCTGGCGTAACTCAAGTCCTGGGTGGAAAAGCCTGCAAGGGTGTGTTGGTCCTGCTTCACACAGGAAGTAGCCAAGACGGACGGGGGACACCTGAGCGCTGAAGCACAATACAGCGCCGACAGGCCGGTTTGTAGCGGGGCTGGAAGGATAACCGGATATTACTTCAGAAACTCTGAAAACCTTGGACGCAACAGAGAGAAAAGAGGAAGTGTTAACTCGGAAATCACGCAGGCTGGGTTATGGAATTCTTGTGGCTGGGAGTTCGCGTTTCTTGTCTGTCTCTGTGGCTGGTCCTGGCGGAGGTTCGAGTCCTCCCTCGGGCATGGGTGTGTGTGTTTGTCCTTATGATAATTTAGGTTGATATACGAAGACAGTAACTTGTACTTAAAAGAACAGTTACTGTTGATGACCGTGCAGCTTTTCCCTGGGATAAATGATGACTAACTGACAACCTCAGCTGCCGACAGGTGTTGTTGTTATACCTCGATGTGGACAGCTGAAAATGTGTGCCGCGACCGGGACTTGAACCCGGGATCTCCTGCTTACATCGAGGTATAACAACACCTGTCGGCAGCTGAGGTTGTCAGTTAGTCATCATTTATTCCAGGGAAAAGCTGCACGGAAACCAACAGTAACTGTTCTTTCGAGTACAAGTTACTGTCTTCGTATATAGAGTTAAAGGCTACCCAGCCATTGACCTTCGTCTGTGCGAATGCGCACAGGTTGCCCAAACTCTTACTGGAATCGCCAAAGCGTGCGCGAGTAAAGAGTGGGTGGGCAAATGTCTATAAGGTACAATACATACAGGGTGTTTCAAAAATGACCGGTATATTTGAAACGGCAATAAAAACTAAACGAGCAGCGATAGAAATACACCGTTTGTTGCAATATGCTTGGGACAACAGTACATTTTCAGGCAGACAAAATTTCGAAATTACAGTAGTTACAATTGTCAACAACAGATGGCGCTGCTGTCTGGGAAACTCTATAGTACGATATTTTCCACATATCCACCATGCGTAGCAATAATATGGCGTAGTCTCTGAATGAAATTATCCGAAACCTTTGACAACGTGTCTGGCGGAATGGCTTCGCATGCAGATGAGATGTACTGCTTCAGCTGTTCAATTGTTTCTGGATTCTGGCGGTACACCTGGTCTTTCAAGTGTCCCCACAGAAAGAAGTCACAGGGGTTCATGTCTGGCGAATAGGGAGGCCAATCCACGCCGCCTCCTGTATGTTTCGGATAGCCAAAAGCAATCACACGATCATCGAAATATTCATTCAGGAAATTAAAGACGTCGGCCGTACGATGTGGCCGGGCACCATCTTGCATAAACCACGAGGTGTTCGCAGTGTCGTCTAAGGCAGTTTGTACCGCCACAAAATCACGAAGAATGTCCAGATAGCGTGATGCAGTAATCGTTTCGGATCTGAAAAATGGGCCAATGATTCCTTTGGAAGACATGGCGGCCCAGACCAATACTTTTTGAGGATGCAGGGCCGATGGGACTGCAACATGGGGCTTTTCGGTTCCCCATATGCGCCAGTTCTGTTTATTGACGAAGCCGTCCAGGTAAAAATAAGCTTCGTCAGTAAACCAAATGCTGCCCACATGCATATCGCCGTCATCAATCCTGTGCACTATATCGTTAGCGAATGTCTCTCGTGCAGCAATGGTAACGGCGCTGAGGGGTTGCAGCGTTTGAATTTTGTATGGATAGAGGTGTAAACTCTGGCGCATGAGACGATACGTGGACGTTGGCGTCATTTGGACCGCAGCTGCAACACGGCGAACGGAAACCCGAGGCCGCTGTTGGATCACCTGCTGCACTAGCTACGCGTTGCCCTCTGTGGTTGCCGTACGCGGTCGCCCTACCTTTCCAGCACGTTCATCCGTCACGTTCCCAGTCCGTTGAAATTTTTCAAACAGATCCTTTATTGTATCGCTTTTCGGTCCTTTGGTTACATTAAACCTCCGTTGAAAACTTCGTCTTGTTGCAACAACACTGTGTTCTAGGCGGTGGAATTCCAACACCAGAAAAATCCTCTGTTCTAAGGAATAAACCATGTTGTCTACAGCACACTTGCACGTTGTGAACAGCACACGCTTACAGCAGAAAGACGACGTACAGAATGGCGCACCCACAGACTGCGTTGTCTTCTATATCTTTCACATCACTTGCAGCGCCATCTGTTGTTGAAAATTGTAACTACTGTAATTTCGAAAGTTTGTCCGCCTGAAAATGTACTGTTGTCCCAAGCATATTGCAACAAACGGTGTATTTCTATCGCTGCTCGTTTAGTTTTTATTGCCGTTTCAAATATACCGGTCATTTTTGAAACACCCTGTATATAGAACTGGGGACAGCTGGGAATGTGAGTCCCACGGGAAGCGTGCAAGGGATAAGTCCCTGCGGTCGCGCTATTCATCTGTGTCTTCGGTGGCTCAGATGGATAGAGCGTCTCCCATGTAAGCAGGAGATCCCGGGTTCGAGTCCCGGTCGGGGCACACATTTTCAACTGTCCACATCGAGGTATAACAACAACACCTATCGGCAGCTGAGGTTGTCAGTTAGGTTAAGTAGTTTGCAAGCTTAGGGGCTGACGCCCTTAGCAGTTAAATCCCATAAGATTACACACACATTTCGTTTCTTGTCTCTAGAACACAGAGAGGAGAAGACAGTGTTAGAGTGTACTAGTCAGAGGAACAACTTCCGCCGTCCTAGTGTTTGAAAGAGTTTACTTTGTGGCTCGAGTTCAAATGGCTCTGAGCACTATGCGACTTAACTTCTGAGGTCATCAGTCGCCTAGAACTTAGAACTAATTAAACCTAACTAACCTAAGGACATCACACACATCCATGCCCGAGGCAGGATTCGAACCTGCGACCGTAGCGGTCACGCGGTTCCAGACTGAAGCGCCTTTAACCGCACGGCCACACCGGCCGCCCGGCTCGAGTTCTTCCAACGTCACATACGTGTACAGGCGATCACTCCGATGCACCGGACGAAGTACATCGGTGATACTGCAAATTGCTTCGGCTAATTAGGGCTATAAGGCTAAACAGCTGTGATCATGTTTGTTTTATTTCCACTGAGGTGCACACTACTGTAGATCGGCCGGCCGGGGTGGCCGAGTGGTTCTAGGCGCTACAGTCTGGAACCGCGCGACCGCTACGGTCGCAGGTTCGAATCCTGCCTCGGGCGTGGATGTGTGTGATGTCCTTAGGTTAGTTAGGTTTGAGTAGTTCTAAGCTCTAGGGGACTGATGACCTCAGACTTTAAGTCCCATAGTGCTCAGAGCCACTGTAGATCGTCTTTGAATGTAGTGTCTTCTAGTGTCTGCTAAGTAGATGATGTCAGTCAGTTCGTGTTATTTATATTAGATAGCGTAGCCACAAAAAAGGTGCAGATCTGGGCAACTGATCAGTAATATTAGTTAGGAAATATAAACATTTGTAATATAGGTTTTTTTATCTACAATAAATTTATAAGCAGAAACAACATTATCATTTAGCGTACGTACAGACTAACCATTTTGCGTTGACAAATCACACTTCAACGACTGACTTGCTGCCCAGGGAAAATTAGTGGCTTGCTCTTACCTTATGTACTTAGTGGCAGTAACTGACACATAGCACTATCATTGCCCAAAGCGTCGCTGAATGCCGTGTGGTAGCATTGTGGAATGTGACTTTTTAAAGACAGTATGTCAATGACAGCAAGGAAGAGGCAGGCATTCTAGCGACGACACGGCCTGCAAATGGTAAGTTCACTTACACAAGTGACGCTGACAATGGACAAATCGTTACATCGAAGTGCCCGGGATCCAGCAACTCGGAAACATTGAAGATTGTCGACTGTCTACTGTGGAAATTGATTGAAGGTTTATCAAACCTAAGAGGTCGACAGGGTGTTGGACATCCAAGCCTCATCCAGGAACACACTGTGAATCAGAATAGGCAGCGGTTTGTGGCCCGTCTCACGACAAAGCACAGTGGTGACGCTCGCCCAAGTGTTGAGAAGCACACCGTTCAGTTTACTTTGTTGAAGACTGAGCTCTGCAGCCAGCGACCCCTGCATGTTCCGAGGTGACCCAAAGACATCGCCAGTTACCACTGCAGTGGACACGGGATCACCGAGATTTGACCAGGGGTCGTTGGCAACGACTGACGAAGCACCTTTCTTCTTACACCCGATAGACCATCCTTTCTGGAGAAAGCGTCATCCAGAAAAACGACTGGTCCAAATAAGCACTGTGCTTCTTCTCAGGACGTTGGAACCAGTAGGTGACATTACATGCGTTACTTTGAAGCAATCAAAGGCGATATTATACACTGCTGGCCATTAAAACTGCTGCACCACGAAGATGACGTGCAACAGACCCGAAATTTAACCCACAGGAATAAGATGCTGTGATTGCAAATGATTAGTTTTTCAGAGCATTCACACAAGGTTGGCGCCCGTGGCGACACCTTCAACGTGCTGACATGAGGAAAGCTTCCAACTGATTTCTCATACACAAACAACAGTTGACCGGGCGTTGCCCCGTGAAACGTTGTTGTGATGCCTCGTGTAAGGAGGAGACATGCGTACCATCACGTTTCCGACTTTGATAAAGGAGGGATTGTAGCCTATCGCGATTGCGATTTATCGTATCGCGACATTACTGCGTTGGTCGAGATCCGATGACTGTTAGCAGCATACGGAATCGGTGGGTTGATGACGGTACTACGGAACGCCTTAATGGATCCAACGGCCTCGTATCACTAGCAGTCGAGACTACAGGCATCTTAAACGCATGGCTACAACGGATCGTGCAGCTACGTCTGCATCCCTGAGTCAACAGATGGGCACGTTTGCAAGACAACAACCATCTGCACGAACAGTTCGACGACTTTTGCAGTAGCATGGACTATCAGCTCGCAGACCATCTCTGCGTTTACCCTTGACGCTGCATCACAGACAGGAGCGCCTGCGATGGTGTGCTCAACGACGAACCTGGATGCACGAATGGCAAAACGTCATTTTTTCGGATGAATCCAGATTCTGTTTACAGCATCAGGATGGTCGCATCCGCGTTTGGCGACATCGCGGTGAACGCACATTGGAAGCGTGTATTCGTCATCGCCATACTGGCGTATCACCCGACGTGATGGTATGGGGTGCCATTGGTTACACGTGTCCGTCACCTCTTGTTCGCATTGACGGCACTTTGAACAGTGGACGTTACATTTCAGATGTGTTGCGACCCGTGGCCCTACCCTTCATTCGATCCCTGCGAAACCCTACATTTCAGCAGGATAATGCACGACTGCATGTTACAGGTCCTGTACGGGCCTTGCTGGACACAGAAAATGTTCGACTGCTGCCCTGGTCAGCACATTCTCGAGATCTCCCACCAATTGAAAACGTCTGGTCAATGGTGGCCGAGCAACTGGCTCGTCACCGTATGCCAGTCACTACTCTTGATGAACTGTGGTATCGTGTTGAAGCTGCATGGGCAGCTGTACCTGTACACGCCATCCAAGCTCTCTTTGACCCAATGCCCAGACGTATCAAGGCCATTATTACGGCCAGAGGTGGTTGTTCTGGGTACTGATTTCTCAGGATCTATGTACCCAAATTGCGTGAAAATGTAATCACATGTTAATTATAGTATAATATATTTGTCCAATGAATACCCCCTTATCATCTGCATATCTTCTTGGTGGAGTAATTTTAATGTCCAGTAGTGTAGCTTCCGACTACTGAACAGTATCACCTTTCCTCATGCTTGATGTCTTCCCTGACAGCGATGACATCTTCCAGCATGACAACTGTCCGTGTCAAACGGCCAGAATCGTGATACTGTTGTGTCAGGAGCAAGACAGTGAATTCATGTTGATGGCTTGGCCACCAGATTCGCCTGCTCTGAACTGATGGAAAACATTTGGGACGCCATCGGACGCCAGCTCCGCGCATAGAAAAATGTGTCACATAACTCCGAAAACGTACCAAGGACTTGTTAAATCTACTGTATGTCACGCAGAGTCGCTGCATTACTGCACTGCAAAGGTGGACAAACACGTTTATAAGCTGCGAATCATAATATTTTCTTTCACCAGGTACGTTTTCCACGAGGCTGGTGGTAAAATTGTGTTCTCTAGGACATCAGTCCTGGGACTTACTATAATCATTCGTACTATTGATAACTTCTTAGCTTCTCTTTTACATACTCTTTTACTGACAATCGAAATTGTCTACATACATTGCTGTTCCATAGATGAAGTAATTACTGCTACAGTTATCCTATTCTGTATGCATGAAACAGTTAAACTACGGAAATAAAGGTAATCAGCTTGTTGCACGTAGCCATAATAGTGTCACCACAGCCGGCCGGAGTTGCCGAGCGGTTCTAGGCGCTTCAGTCTGGAACCGCGCGACCGCTGCGCTCTCAGGTTCGAATCCTGCCTCGGGCATGGATGTGTGTGATGTCCTTACGTTAATTAGTTTTAAGTAGTTCTAATTCTAAGGGACTGATGACCTCAGATGCTAAGTCCCACAGTGCTCAGAGTCATTTGAACCATTTTAGAGTATCACCACATACGGTTACTTCTTCAGTGATGCAGTACGTCTGTATTAATTTACGACGGTAAAAATGTGTTTTCGTGTATCAGTGAACAACACTATTGGGCAAGTAGCCAACTGTGTAGAGGCACCAAGACTTGTGAAAGTCAGTTTCATTTAACACTTTTACATTTCCTTTCACATTGGCTGTGTGGCTCGGCGAGTAACTAAACCGAAAGTACAAGGTATTTTCACGGAGATAGGTTGCCATATCTTGCCATATCTGGTGATTACATCTTTTATAGGTCTCTACCGCAACCACAGTATTGGTATGAAGTGTGGAAGGTTTGGAACTAAAAACACTGGGGCGGACCATATCGCCATCCAGATTAAACCCACTGAAAAGATCGTAAATGTCTGACTACTTAGTTGACGGTCAGCACATCTGACTAGGATCCAGGATCTGTTTCTTAGCTAGTCGCACCGTATTGGAGTGCAGTCAACCTCTTGAAGCGATTTAAAGAGCTACTTGAATGGGAAGCATGTGCTTCAAGCTCTGGAAAACTGACACCAAGGCACTTAGAAGCGCACTGGGGCCAATGAGATGCCCTGTGGCGTACATCACAGCAGGTGACACTAAAGGTCTTATGAGATGCAGCGATGGTCTTCAGCGGGGATACCACTTCTATACTTCCTAGCTGCGCGTCATGGCATGGGAGCAATGAGGCCTTGGCAGGTCGTTGGAGAGAGTTGGTACCACATCCACACAATCACGCTATGTAATTCCCGTAAATTCTGGGGAGGAGAGCGGTGAACTCTGACACCACGTTCAATCATATCCCAGATGTGTTCGATCGAGTAGATCGGATCTGGCGAGCTCGGGGCCAAGTCGTCCACTGGCACTCGCCACTGTATTTCTCGAACCACTCCATCACACTCCTGGCCTTGTGACATGTTGCATTATCTTGTTGATAAAATGCCACTGTCGTCGGCTAACATAATCGTCATTAAGGGGTGTACGTGGTCTGTAACCAGTGTACGATACCCCTAGGCCATCATGGTGCCTCGCACGAGCTCAACTGGACCCATTGATACCCACGTGAATGTTCCCCAGAGCATAACGGAGCAGCCACCAGCTTGTCTCCGCCCACTGTATGTGCTATGACGTGCGACACAGGGCCCATCAAGGAGCTGTTTCCCTGGAAGTTGCCGGATTTGCGCCCTCCCATCGGCGTGATGAAGATGATGCTGGGATTCATCAGACCATACAACGCTCTGCCACTGCGCCAATCACGCTATGTAATTCCCGTAAATTTTGGGGAGGAGAGCGGTTACGTCCTATTTCAGTTGCAGTTGCCGATATTGTGGTTTTAACGTTGACACATGCACGGATCGTCAGCTGCGGAGGCCCATCGTTAGGAGGGTTTGTGCACTTTGTGTTCAGACACTGCATGGGGGCTTAATTATATAAAATGCAAATAATTTTAGTAGCTTCATGTCCGGTTACGAAGTCTCGTAACCGGTTGGCCCTGAGTAGTTTTAGGACGCAATCTGACTGCGTAGAATAACAACAAAGAAAGTCCCCAGCAACTATAAAAGCTACGAAACAACAAAGCACAAGTGTAACTGATCTGTGTGTGGAAGTGTGATTCAACGTACACATCTGGCACGGTTCTTCCTCAATACGAGAAGATATTTTAAACACCATTTACAATGAAGTAATTAAAAAACCAGAAATACTATAATTACACATAGAAACTAGAATTACAGTCTAATACATGAACACAAGCCAGATGCTTTGTTGACTGAACCTGTGACCAAGAGGCATTGTTATTTAGGAAATTTGAAATAAGAATAAATTTTGTTACCTTGATATATATTGACGAAAATTACACTGTGATCATTGCAACATCCGCAGTGAAACAGCATCTGCTGTCTCGTCCAACAGAACAACTGCACACGACACATCCTCAACTAGTACTGCTATCGACATCGTCTCAACAAGCACTGCCCACGGCAACCTCTGAACTACTACTGTCCCAGTGGAGGCGGCGGAATCATACTCTTTGGCGCAATCTCTGGCGCTATGACTCAGTGTAGCCACCTTTCATATGCCCCTCTTCCACGGGATAGAATTTGATGGTATTTTTGCCAGCATTTGTGGTGAAAATACCACAAAATTCGTCCAAAAAAATACAGACAAAATTAAAAGATAATATTAATAAGTAAATATCACATACTAAATAAATTCTGGCTTTGCACTGACCCTTCAATAACCTAATATATAAAATACAGTAAGGAATTCAAATGCTAGCATACATGTGATATTACATAATAGTTTACACAAGTATCATTCAATAAATGGCACCAGTAATGAATAGGTGTAGGCAAGTGTCTCATAACATTTCATAAACAGTAAATACACAAAAAATCAGTTTATACAAATATTCACATAAAATCTTTTCAATAGCTCAATAAACAAGTAGCACTCAGCAATGGTCAACAGGTGCAAATAGCAGTCTCATAGCATTTCATCAGCAATATTTAAATAGCTCCAACAGTGGCACCCAGCAATGGCGAGCAGGCGCAGACACCAACAAGTGACATCATTTCAGTAGAAGCAATTCCATCAGTGGCACCCAGTAATGTTGAACAGGTGCGGACACCAACAAGTGACATTATCTCAGTAGAAGCAGTTCCATCAGTGGCACCCAGCAATGTTGAACAGGTGCAGACAGCAAAAATGGCTCTGAGCACTATGGGACTCAACTGCAGAGGTCATTAGTCCCCTAGAACTTAGAACTAGTTAAACCTAACTAACCTAAGGACATCACAAACATCCATGCCCGAGGCAGGATTCGAACCTGCGACCGTAGCGGTCTTGCGGTTCCAGACGCAGACAGCAACAAATGACATCATTTCAGTAGAAGCAGTTCCATCAGTGGCACCCATTAATGTTGAACAATTGCAAGTAACAGTCCATAATATTCACTATCACTAATCAGACAGTTCATCAGAGTTTATCAGCAGAAATTAAGCATTTCCAAGTGGCACCTATCAAGCACGAACAACAGTTTGAATGCACACGCAATTGCTTTTACAAAATTATTATCAATGCTCTTAAACTAAACATACAAATTAAAATAAACACACGAATGAGATAATTGTCATATTAACTATTACAAATACACAAATATCAGTAAACCTATAATATTTATGGGTGTCAGTGCAAGCCACAACAGACAAGTAAAATAATATTAAGGAGGTAGGTCGGTACCAGTTATTTCGGATTAGGAAAGGAAAACACACAAAACACACTCACTCATCTTTCTAGTTGAATAGTGTTAACTGTGTAAATGCAATTCTGTAAAAAATTTGATGTTCAACATGTGTATCAAGTAGTAGAGGCTGCAGTGTATAACAGTCAATAATAGTTAGTCAACGTCATAGTCATCATGTCCAGACCAATGTTTGCCAAGCCAAATCAAAATGTACGGTTGCTGAACAACTGTCAGTGTGCCAAGATATGCAAATACTTCCTCTCTCCAAAAAAAAAAAAAGTGTATACTGCTTATTGATTTAACAAAGTGTGTGTGTAGACAATCTTCCTTCCACTTGAGTGTTCTATTCTGCCATCTTCATCCTCCTTGTTCCATATAAACCAACAAAAAAAATGCTCCTCAGTTCTTTACCTCTTATCCACCAAAACTCCAATAATCATCAGCATCACATAATCTTAATACTTCAATAATACCTGTTCAATACGTCGATACATATAAACCTTATCGCCAATATCATTTCACTTCCATAACAACTCTTTCCTCTAGTCAGTCTCCTCGAACAAGTACAGATAAAATCCTAGTGCAAACTTCAATTCATCATCCCATACAATCCGAAGACACAATGTCCACACACAACCTCTGTGTAATCCATCTGACCCAAATCTTCTACTCATTATGAATTATAAAATACATTTTGGATACCTTGTCCATCATTAAATAAAAGAAATGCATACATGACCTCTAACAGCCTTTAGTTTGAATAACTTTCAGTAAGTAAGTACGAGTACGGAGTGTGAATGAACGTAATATTTCACAGTGTGCACACCACTTCAAGAATCATGGCAAAACAGAAGCAAACATGTGGAGTATTTCTTGTGTCAAGTGTCACTTGCTATTTCAATTGCTCACGAAGAATGCAGTGTAATAGCTGTCAATGGTCTAAACCTAGTGTTGGTATGTCATGTCGTTAGCTTCCTTCCTATTAGCATAAATTTATACAGTTTCCATAAAACCTCCAGCTCATGTGACTTCAATGAAGTTTCTTGTACCAATGTCGTTCGTAGAATTATAGCAGTTCATTTTCTTATCTTAAAATATAAGGCACTGAGCATAAGCAAAACATGCAATAGCGAGTAAATATACCAGTAGATAACAGAATGTTAACAAGTGGATGTAGCACAATCCCTATAACGAGGCTCTGCCAAGCGTACAATCTATAATTAATACCATAGTGTGACCTAAACTCCATGTTCGTACACCGTATATCAGCATTTCTATATACCAAATTAAATAGTAGTTATGACAACAAAACAGAAATGTGTAAATATGCAATCCATACGCAAAGCAGCAAATATATATCTTACATAATAAACAGGTCATTAGCATCATATCAGCGTAAGCAAATAAATGTTCATATGTAATCTTAATAAGTAAACATGAAGGCGCAAGCAGATAAATTACAAAGTATAACTTACATACATAACCATATCAGCACAACTAATCAGGTGACAATTATAATTTAAATAAATAAGCACAGCAGGCACATAATAAAAAAAAATGTGACATCAGTGAAAAAGCAGTGCAGCCAAGCGATGCATAATATACATAAGTAACAACCCTGTTCATTAATCAATCATTGTCAGAATCAGTGAACACAAAGTATAAATCACGTAATCGCGACCAGCAAATTACGTCTAAAGTACGTACCTAAGTGGAAATATGTTACCTGAAAAATAAACTCAATTAATAGTTACCTTTTTAGTTCATCACTTTCTTCATCGAAATTACATTCTTCCTGAAATTTTCTCGATAGCAAGTCCTCTTCTTAACGTCGGGCACACAGAATTTACCTGAAGTTCTTAGATATTTTATACAACTGTATCCTGAAAAAAACTGAACGTTAATAACATATTTTATCAAGTCACTATTGCTTTATACTGAATTTAATCCGAGCAATTAGACTGTGTATTTGTTTACGGCTGTCAGTGCATTCGCTCGATCAGCTGTAGGTACGCGTGACGTAGGAAGTAATTATTTGCGGTCAACGACTGCCTTGTGCGGCGCGCAGACTTGACTGTTGCTTTGAATACGTTCCGCCGGCGGAATGCGGCGCGGTATCCCTGTATTCTCTGCATGTTTACGTATAACTGTTAGTTTCTCAAAAGTATGTTATTCCAAAAAAATTTTAACGTTCGATGTATGATGTATTCCCTTACAGCGCCGAGATTTAAGAGTTTCTACTTCGACAGTGTTATCATGAATAATACGGACCGTTACCAAGCAGAAAAAATTTGCGACACAGCCTTTTCCTTTGTGAGACAAACGGTGAGACTTAACACCTTTTGACCAACTGACAAGGTTTTTAAACGACCAGGACGTTTAGCTGATTTCTCTCTTCTAGCAGCCGCAGATGCAATATTTTGTAGAGCCAGGTTGACAACTTCAGAATGCCGCAGTTTCCGTGTAGGTGGAAAAGGAACGATTTCAGAAATGCGATTTGTCGGTGCTTTATTTTTTAATATCAATATAGGCGGTAAAGAAGTTGAATCATTAGGGAGTTCAAACAGAATGTTTTGAAAAATATGAAGATACTGATCCCACGTCCTGTGATTCTGATAAAGTCGACACAGTTTATTGATTTCCGTCACCAATCTCTCTGAAGCGTTAGATTGAGGGTGAAAAAGTGAAATGAAAATTGGTTTAATCTTACGACGCCGTAGAGTACGAAGCCAAATTTTAGAGCGAAACTGTGATCCATTATCTGATTCAACCTTATCAACAAGACCCACTTCTTTAAGAAAATGTTTGATGAAAGCATTAAATACTGAGCGAGCTGTTGCTCTGCGTAAAGGTGTAAAACACACATATTTTGATGTCAATTCCACTGCTACCAAAATGTCCGCAAAACCATTAGTAGAACGAACCACTGGACCGAACAAATCGACTGCAGCCATCTCCTTTAATTTCGCTGGAATGATAGGAAACAACGGTGCTCTGTGAGAAATAGTTGGCGGCTTAGCCTTCTGACATTTGCATTTTGCAAGAACAGATCGAATACGTTTTTCCATATTACTGAAGTAGCAATTTTCTCGTAATTTATGAAAGCATTTTCTGGGACCAAAGTGTGCATAACTGAAATGTGTATACCAAATCAATTTATTAACCCACTCATCAGGAATGCAAACTAACCAAACAGTTGTCGACCGATTTTCGTTTAAAAAGAATATCATTGCGAACTAAATAATACTGTCTAATCGCTACGCTTTCCTTTCTCCTCCACTTCTCCTTAATGTCCTTCCAGATTGGATCCTTGTTTTGCTCCTTAGCGATGTCCTGGAGCGAAGACGAAATAAAATTTTCAAACGCAACACCTTGAATATACATCAAACAATAATTGTTTTCTTTGCAGTCCTCCTCAGCACTTTGTTTCAAACCCATAGGTACACGTGATAAAGCATCAGCAATAATATTTGAAGAACCCTGTATGTAAATAATACGACAATCAAATTCCTGGAGATACAGCGTCCATCGTGACAATCTTCCATGTGTTAATTTTTTTGACATAAGAAATTCCAGAGCTCGATGATCGGTGTAAACCTTAGTGTGTCTGCCATACAAAAATATGCGAAATTTTGTGAAAGCCCAAACAACAGCGAAGGCTTCAAATTCCGTAATCGAATAATTCTTTTCTGATTTAGAGAGAACACGACATCCAAATGCAATAGTTTTCTGTACTACAACGCAGTTTTCTTCTCTCTCTTGAAATATGTGTGCAGCTAGGCCTTTGTATGATGAGTCCATCGCCAAACAAAAATCTTTAGATAAATCCGGATGTGAAAGAAGTGGAGCAGCAACTAAAGCATCACGAAGTTGTTCAAATTCTGATTGAGCTTCCTCATCCCAACACCAATTAGAATTCTTTCCAGATAGTTCACACAAACGAGGTGTGGCCAAATTGTCCAATCTAACAAAGCTTCTAAGAAAATTACAGACACCAAGGAAACTACGAACATCACGTTTTGTAGTAGGAACAGCATAATTACGAATAGCATCAAGTTTCTCTGGATCAGGAAGAATACCTTCTGCAGAAATAATATGACCAAGAAATTTCACCTGAGAACGACCAATTTCAGATTTTTCCAAGTTCACTGTAGTGCCATCTCTTGCAAAAATACGTAATAATGAATCAAAAATTTTGTTATGCTCACTCCAAGAACGTTTAGAAATAAGAATATCGTCAACATATGAAGTAATATTGTCACGAAGCTAAACAGGTAAAATTTCGTTTAAACTAAGAATGAATGCTGCAGAAGATATAGTAAGTCCAAACGGTAATTTCCGAAATTGATAACAGTTACCAAAGGCTAAAAAATCAGTGTATTTTCTACAATCATGGTGGAGCTCTATTTGCCAAAAACTTGCGCGCATATCAATCGTGGATAAAACTTTAATTCCATGGAAATGTAGAAGAAGTTCATCTAAATTTTGTGGACGGCAGTTTCAGGAATGATGATATTATTTATCTGTCTGGAATCCAGAACCAAACGAATTGACCCATCCTTTTTAAGAACGACATGTAATGGGCTGGTATAAGGACTGACTGCTGGCTCAATAATGCCTAGATTTAACATGCATTGAAGTTCACTCTTAACCTTCTCTCTATAAGCCAAAGGAATAGCGTATGTTTTTCCTCGAAATGGTGTGTGTTCTTTTACTTTAAATAAATAATGTAAGCCTTGTATAGTTCCTGGCTGATGACTAAATACTGTAGCATGTGAAGTCAAAATTTGGTGCAGTTCTTCTCTTGCAACGTCATCTGGCACTTCAGCTTTGTTAACCTATTCATTAATTAATTCTTTGCTATTAATTATGTCATCCATCCCTTCTCTGTATCTATTGTCGTTGTCATTAATGAACACATTGTCGTCATAATGCCCAGCGGAAACATCAGGAGTAAGAAACCTTAAACATTTTGTGTCTGATTCAGATTTCGTTAAACACTCGAAAAATTTCAAACATCTCGGCATTCCGGCAACACTCAAGTTCACACTTCCTTCTTTAAAGTTTAAAATTGTCTTACATGTGTTAAGAAACTCCATACCTAATATAATTTGTGTACTGAGTAATGGAACAATAATAAAAGTAGCAGAAAATTCATATCCTTGACTAATGAAATTTAAATTGGTCTGTTGTTGACTACCACACTTTTTCCAGAAATAGCTTCTCGAATTGTAGATTTAGAAACAGGTAACACAGGACAAGCAATAGTTCTTACACATATATGAAAAACTGATTCACTGATAACATTCAATGGGCTCCCAGAATCTAAAACCGCAGTGAACTCATTCTTACTCACACATACTTCAATAACAGGATGAAAAATGCGTCTACATTATTTTACTTTTCGTCTAGCAAAATGTCTCATGTCTTCCAGGCGTACGTAGTGTAAAGTCGTAGTGTCATTACTTTCTGAACCATCTATATTGCTGCCAGAAGCCGAAGTTGCAAATCATTGTCGATTGTTTGCGTCACGTCTTTGATTATTCGCGTCATTTCGCGGATCAATTTCTACGATTTGCACTTGTCTCTCTGAATTTCTGTCACGTGGTGGATGCCAATTAGGTCCCCCCTGTCTGTTACATGTAAATTCTTGGCTGTGTCTGTTATTAAAATTTCTATTTTCCTGTCTATCTGCAGGACTACGTCTTGTGTAATTTCGACTGTCACTTCTGAAATTATTGTTAAATCTACTACCCTGGTTATTTCTGTAGTAAGAATTCCTATTATTGTATGAATAATTTCTTTCTTGATTATACCGACTACTGTTTCCGTATCATTGATCATTCCGGTAGGAATTTCCGTTATTATAATTGTCTGTGTAATTTCTGTTAGAACGTCTGTTACTGTCATAAGGCTGGCATCTATTGTCCTGTCTGTTTCGTCTGTCATTTTCAAAATTACCGCTATAACGTTCGTTCCGATCGTTATCCCTTTTCTCTGAAAATCTATTGTAATTACTGTTACCGAAAAAAATTACAAGAAGTCCCGTCGTCGTTTTCATATTCAAGTTCTTGTAGCAAAAAGTCTTAAAAGTCTCAATGTCGTCTTTACATCTTCCGGCTAAAGCAATTTGTCTTATCGATTGTGGCAGCTTAGTGAAACAAATGCGGATTAATTCAGTCGGGCTATAAGTATTCAGCTCGCATGCGGAACTCAATTTAAAATTACGCTGCATAATAAGACTATGTTTGACTCTGTCTTGCGTGCTTTCGGAGCAATATGCGGACAGCATGATAAAAATCATTTACATTATTACAATCTCTAATAAGTGCGCGCAACCGCGTCGCCGGTTCATTTTCTAAATATCCACACATAAATTCCAGTGTGTGACTTAGTGGCCAATTTGGTGCAAGTGCGTACATACACTCCTGGAAATTGAAATAAGAACACCGTGAATTCATTGTCCCAGGAAGGGGAAACTTTATTGACACATTCCTGGGGTCAGATACATCACATGATCACACTGACAGAACCACAGGCACATAGACACAGGCAACAGAGCATGCACAATGTCGGCACTAGTACAGTGTATATCCACCTTTCGCAGCAATGCAGGCTGCTATTCTCCCATGGAGACGATCGTAGAGATGCTGGATGTAGTACTGTCGAACGGCTTGCCATGCCATTTCCACCTGGCGCCTCAGTTGGACCAGCGTTCGTGCTGGACGTGCAGACCGCGTGAGACGACGCTTCATCCAGTCCCAAACATGCTCAATGGGGGACAGATCCGGAGATCTTGCTGGCCAGGGTAGTTGACTTACACCTTCTAGAGCACGTTGGGTGGCACGGGATACATGCGGACGTGCATTGTCCTGTTGGAACAGCAAGTTCCCTTGCCGGTCTAGGAATGGTAGAACGATGGGTTCGATGACGGTTTGGATGTACCGTGCACTATTCAGTGTCCCCTCGACGATCACCAGTGGTGTACGGCCAGTGTAGGAGATCGCTCCCCACACCATGATGCCGGGTTTTGGCCCTGTGTGCCTCGGTCGTATGCAGTCCTGATTGTGGCGCTCACCTGCACGGCGCCAAACACGCATACGACCATCATTGGCACCAAGGCAGAAGCGACTCTCATCGCTGAAGACGACACGTCTCCATTCGTCCCTCCATTCACGCCTGTCGCGACACCACTGGAGGCGGGCAGCAGGATGTTGGGGCGTGAGCGGAAGACGGCCTAACGGTGTGCGGGACCGTAGCCCAGCTTCATGGAGACGGTTGCGAATGGTCCTCGCCGATACCCCAGGAGCAACAGTGTCCCTAATTTGCTGGGAAGTGGCGGTGCGGTCCCCTACGGCACTGCGTAGGATCCTACGGTCTTGGCGTGCATCCGTGCGTCGCTGCGGTCCGGTTCCAGGTCGACGGGCACGTGCACCTTCCGCCGACCACTGGCGACAACATCGATGTACTGTGGAGACCTCACGCCCCACGTGTTGAGCAATTCGGCGGTACGTCCACCCGGCCTCCCGCATGCCCACTATACGCCCTCGCTCAAAGTCCGTCAACTGCACATACGGTTCACGTCCACACTGTCGCGGCATGCTACCAGTTTTAAAGACTGCGATGGAGCTCCGTATGCCACGGCAAACTGGCTGACACTGACGGCGGCGGTGCACAAATGCTGCGCAGCTAGCGCCACTCGACGGCCAACACCGCGGTTCCTGGTGTGTCCGCTGTGCCGTGCGTGTGATCATTGCTTGTACAGCCCTCTCGCAGTGTCCGGAGCAAGTATGGTGGGTCTGACACACCGGTGTCAATGTGTTCTTTTTTCCATTTCCAGGAGTGTAAATTGATCTAACCATGAGCGTGGATGTATATCTTTCTTAGAATTGCGAATGATCTTTAATTTCCGAACAGTTAAAAAGTGTTTATAGTCAAGTTTTCGCCTCGTGGCGACAAAGACCTACCGCGTCTGTCCCAGTCCGAATGTCGATTATTGTCAAGTTCGCGCGCCTGGCGTTCTCTTGTTGCATCTCGTAAATGAAATAAACTATTTTCTTCAAAACCCGCTGCTATCTGTCATTCTAAATTTCTTCTACTGTCTTTTCCTACGATTTCGCTTTCAATTTGTTTTAATTGCTTTCGTAACGCCTCAAATTCCCTTTTAACGCGTTCATTAAATTTTCCCTGATTTTCTTCACGTTCATTTATGTTCTGTTACTCTTCGGTTTCTGCAAATGGCAATGGAGCTGTATCATCTGAATCTATGTCCCCATTTAAACTAAGATTTGTCAATTTATCTGAAATCTCCTCAACTCTTTCCGATAAGTCACCTATTTCTTGTTTTTGTTTATTGATGTCTTCCGTAAGTGTCGCGACTCTGGTTTCAGTATTGACACATTTAGTAGTTAATTGTTCATATTGTTATGTTAGGTTATTTATTCTGTCATTTGGTACGGATTCCTCGATTCTTTCAAATATTTCTTCCTTATCGTGTGCACGTTGTAAATTTAACTCTGAAAATGTTTGTACTATTACGCGATGTCTTTCTTCCTGTTCTCTATCCTGTTCCTTTTGTCTGATTTCTATTGAAATTAATCTATTATTGTGAGCATTCAAAATCGCTTGTACTTCTCTAATTTCTTTTTTTAATTCATCTTTCATGTTTTTGAAACATGTCCCTATTCGTGAGTCTAACCGTGTTTCCATTGTTTCCGTATCAGTTTTAATCGTTCCTATTTGTGAGTCTAACCGTGTTGCCATTTTCTCAAATCAGTTTTAATTGTTCCTATTTGTGGGTCTAACCGTGTTGCCAATGTTCCCATATCAGTTTCTAACTGTGATCCCAAATTTAATATTGCACTCATCAACGGCTCCATATTAACTGGTTCGAAATTCTTTTCGCCCCTAACATTTCCCGTAAAACTAACTTCCTTCGTCATGGCTGTAAAGCTATCTGTGTTCGATACTATTCCACAATCTTCTGTCGTTAATCTCGTATTCTGAAATTTTTTTTATTGTGAAAAATTTTGAACTGGTTCCAGACTATTTTCCCGACTTATTGAATTGTTTTCTACTTCATTATTCATCATACTGTTCTCCTGTGTTCGCGAGTTCGCCATGTTAACAATTTCGTCATTCTGACTATCCATCTTTTTGTCTTTTTCGTCGATCGCGTAATCATTTACAAAACATACAAAACTCGTCACTATACGAAAATTACTCACAATATAACACTTTATCACCAACAATACCATTCACACGAAATGCTTCCCGACAAACATGATTAACGAACAATTGAAATCTTCATAACTGCACAAAATTGTCAAACCCGTATACAAGACATCAAAAATTAAATTCTGCGAAAATACCATTAGAAGAATGACAAGACATCTACAAATGTTCAAATACAAAATCTATACGTGCAATATAGACTACAATTACTAAACTACCAATTACTGCAACAATCCTACTGTCTGCTATTTTTACTGTCAAAAGAATTCCAAGGGACGATCCGAAGCAGCGGTCACCACGTGCATGGGGGCTTAATTACATAAAATGCAAATAATTTTAGTAGCTGTATGTCCGGTTACGAAGTCTCGTAACCGATTGGCCCTGAGTAGTATCAGTACGCAATTTGACTGCATAGAATAACAACAAAGAATGAAAGGAAATTTGCGTCAACACAATTGATTAATTAAGTCCCCAGCAACTATAAAAGCTACGAAACAACAAGCACAAGTGTAACTGATCTGTGTGTGGAAGTGTGATTCAACGTACACATCTGGCACGGTTCTTCCTCAATACGACAAGATATTTTAAACACCATTCACAATGAAGTAATAAAAAAAAACAGAAATAATATAATTACATATAGAAACCAGAATTACAGTCTAATACATGAACACAAGCCAGATGCTTTGTTGACTGAACCTGTGACCAAGAGGCATTGTTATTTAGGAAAATTGAAATAAAAAAAAAAAATTGTTACCTTCATATATATCGACGAAAAATACACTGTGATCATTGCAACATCCCCAATCAAACAGCATCTGCTGTCTCGTCCAACAGAACAACTGCACACGACATGCCCTCAACTAGTACTGCTATCAACATCGTCTCAAGAAGCACTGCCCACGGCAACCTCTGAACTACTACTGTCCCAGTGGAGGCGGCGGAATCATACTGTTTGGCGCAATCTCTGGCGCTGTGACTCAGTGTAGCCACCTTTCAACACACTAGTATTCTGCCCATCAGTAATGTCTGATGTCAGGGCCACCGCAGCTAGCCACCTGTCCTGTTTTACCAGTCTGCCCAGCCTCTGACGTCAGACATCTGTGGTGAGGGATGGCCGCCCTAGTTCACGACGTCTGGACACGGTTTGACCTTGCTTTTGCCACGTGTGAAGATACTCATCACAGCACACCTCGAACACCCGACAAGTCGAGCACTTTCTGAAATGCTCGTGACGAGCCCTTGTGCCATCACAATCTGCCCTTGGTCGTACTCAGATACGCTGCGCGCCTTCCCCGTTCTACACACGGACAGCACACTCACTGAAGCAACAGCACCATACGTGTGTCTGACTAGCCATGTGACGCTGCTATCGTCTGGATGAGTTTTTATCGATAGTTCGTCGGTGGTCATAATGTTTCTGTTAATCAATGTGTATGATAGTGTTAAAGACTTTATTGTGTACCTTTTCATTGACGTAATGATTTCCGGCCTGGTCCCGGACGTAGATGAGTGTTCGAGATTCGTGTCCGACAAAGCTATTAATCTGATGTCACAAGATTTTTTGGTGGTCCGTGTTTCCCGAGGGCCCTGGCAGCGGACAACCAATGCCGCGTGATGCTTGGGCTGTGATTTCGGAAAAAGTAATAAGATCACAATTGACATCCACATCTGCAACACCAAAATATTTTTTTCTGAAACTCAAAGCACGGACCATGAGTCCTCCAAAGAACGTAGCCCCGTTTAGCATGCAGATAACATGCGTGGACAGTATTATTTAGAACTGAGCGAAATGAAGAAGGAAGATACGAAATATATCACCGCACACGAAACCACTAAATAGCCCTTACTGCCAACATTGTTACGGGATCACCTCTTTTCCCTCGCCCCTATCTGCCCAGGTACGGCTACATTATTTTTTGATTGTTTACAGATTTTCTGTATTATTCTGTTGTTCGCTTTATGCAACGAGCAAGTCTCCAAGAAGAGGAATGGAGACTCAATAGTAGCAGCGAAATAAAGATGTGCCAAATAAAGCCGAAGAAGGACAGTCTGCAGGTGAAAGATTGACAAAATGATCGAGGCACGAGTAACTTACACGTGCACGGCCTATCACCACGTACGTAAGTCAACTTACGTGTTGAAAGCTAAAAGGTGTTTAATTTTCTTGCATGACGTCTCTTCCCCGACCATAGTCTAAGAGCCGGCCGCGGTGGCCAAGCGGTTCTAGGCGCTACAGTCTGGAACCGCGCGACCACTACGGTCGCAGGTTAGAATGCTGCCTCGGGCATAGATGTGTGTGGTGTCCTTACGTTAGTTAGGTTTAAGTAGTTCTAAGTTCTAGGGGACTGATGACCTCAGATGTTAAGTCCCATAGTGCTCAGAGCCATTTGAACCATAGCCTAAGATCTTCAGCAGCTGCCGCTAGGTGGGTCTGCTCTTATTCTGCTGTCATTCCTTCAGCAGCACACATCTTGACTAGTTTATTTATGCATGCTTCGTACCAAAATAAGTACCAAAATAAGTATACGCTTAAGTAAATAAATACTTTGTAAAGGGGCAAAATGTTCTTTATCCGCGCGATGGGAACCTAATTCTAGTATTCAGCAAATCCTTATAATCACTTATGTGTATAAAGTACCACAGAATCGTTTCAAGTGATTTATGGGTTTTAAAAATATCATAAGTCAGAGTGTAGACTTACTAAGATTCATGCTGATGCAGAACACTCAATATTTAAGATGTACTTTTTATTTCAGTATGTCGACTTTTTTTTTCTTTCTTTTTTGTTTTTTTTTTTTTTTTTTTTTTTTTGCTGTAGTCACTGAGTGTAAATATTACTGTGAAGTGGAAAAACAAAAATTATTTGTGACTTTAGAGGTTTAAGGCTACGATGCTCTGGACTCTAATTGAAATCCTATGTAAGAACCAAGGTATTGATATTGGCGCTCACTAAGTAATGATTGTTCCGCACAGTAGTAGAAAGTTCGGTTGCAAAATTAAGTACCGTACCTGTACCGGAAACGTTATAATTGCAGAACCTATGGCTTATTCTAAAAATAAAAACAAAGCAGAACTATTGAGGCAAAAATCTTACTTTCCAACGTACCTACGGTGCATTGCAGATAGCATCCAAGTACACAACGTGTATTGCAGTGATGATAATGTCTCCAGCTACTTATGTTACTTGTAATTTGTCGCGAGCTGGCACGGCATCCCACATACCTTTATCAGATTTTCGTATAGAGCTGCAAATGGGACTCAGAATTAATTGAAAATTGATTTGATATTCGAAACTGGGTTGCGTCCTCGGCATATAGCCCCCTTATGAGCGTACTGGATGTTACACACATTTCCAAACCCCGACACCTGTGCTTTCGTTTTTCTTTCGTCAACGTCAGTACAAGGTCTTCGGCTTGCTGTGCAGTAATGTTAACTACCTTGCGAATAACGAACCTTGTTGATAAACGTCGGGTGAAGCTTATTGTTAAGCTTCGGATGACACTATCTTATCCCTACGAATAACTTCACCTGTAGCCATCTTGTAAGTCGCGTAAGTCGTGTGTTTACCGTCGATGTGTGGAAACGCTAACTTGATTGTAAGGGTACTGGTTGGAGGATGCACGTGCAAGTATTTCATTCCTGTGGAAACATGGCTTTATGCAACGAGCAAGTCTCCAGGAAGAGGAATGCAGACTCAATAGTAGCAGCGAAATAAAGATGTGCGAAATAAAGCCTAAGAAGGCCAGTCTGCAGGTGAAAGATTGACAAAATGGTTGACAGGCTTCACAACGGTTCGATGCGAGGCGGCACGAATTCTTCGCCAATGCCAACCTCTTTGTCTCTGAGTTCACAGTAGCACTTGCTCCAAACATCCTAATATTTATGATCTAATATTTGTCATACCCTGCAGGTTTTAACAAACAGAGTTCGCTCAAGTGCCAAGGAGGTTATCAATGTCTTAAAAAATGTCATGCTGTGTTGTCGTTTCTTCTTTTCAATGTTTTCCACACGTTCCCCTCTTCGCCATTTCTGTGGAGAACCTCCTAAGTTATTATCTTTTGAGTCCACCTAATTTTCCACATCCTTCTACAGCACCGCATCTTAAACGCTTCGTTCCTCATTTTTTCCCTATTTCCCCATAGTCCACGATTAAGTTTCGTATCATACTGTGCCCCAAACGTACATTCTCCGAAATTTCTTCCTCAAATTAAGGGCTATATTTGATACAAGCAGACTTGTTTCGGCCAGGAATTCCCTCTTTAGTTACGCTAGTCTACTTTTTATGTTCATCTAGCTCCGTCCGTCATGTGTTATTTCAGTTCAGATGTAACAGAATTGCGTCACTTCGTTCAACCGTCCACAGTCTTGATGTTAAATTTACCGCTAATTTCATTTCTACTGCCCCTCTCTAATTTCGTCTTTCTTAGGTTTACTGTGAACCCCTAATGTATGCTGATTAGACTTAATTCCGTCGAAAAGGTCCTATAATTCATCTTCATTTTCACTCAAGATAGCAATCTTATCAACGAATGTTTTCTTTTATATACTTTCACCCTGAATTTTGGTACCACTCCCGAACCTTTCTGTCATTCCTCTCATTGCTTTTTCGATGTACGCTGAGGCGACAAAATTCATGGGATATCTCCTAATATTGTGTCGGTTCTCATTTTGCAATGCACTACGCACTCGACGTGGCCTTGACCCAACAAGTCACTGGAAGTCAGCTGGAGGAATTCTGAGCCATTCTGCCTCTACATCCGTCCATATTTGCGAAAGTGTTGGCCGTGCAGGATTTTGTGCACGAACTGACCCCTCAACGTTGTCTCACAAATAATTCGTGGGATTCACGTCGGGCGATCTGGGGGCCAAATAATTCGCTCGAATTGTCCAGAACGTTCTCCAAACCAGTCGCGAACAATTGTAGCCATATGGCATGGCGCACTGTCATCCATAGAAACTGAATCGTTGTTTGGGAATATGAAGTCAATGAATAGCTGAAGATGGTCTCCAAGTAGCAGAACATAACCATTTCAAGTCAATGATCGGTTCAGTTGGATCAGAGGGCTCCGTCCAACCCATGTAAACACAGATCACACCATTATGGAGCCACCACTAGCTTGCACAGTGCCTTGTTGTCAACTATGGTCCGTGGTTTCGTGGGGTGTGCGTCTCGCTGGAACCCTACCATCAGCTCTTACCAGCTGAAACTGTGACTCATCTGACGGTTTTCCAGTCGTCTAGGGCAGAACCGATACGGTCACGAATTCAGAAGCGGCACTACAGGAGATGTCGTGCTGTTAGCAAAGGCACTCAAAAATATGGTTCAAATGGCTCTGAGCTCTATGGGACTTAACTTCTGAGGTCATCAGTCCCCTAGAACATAGAACTACTTAAACCTAACTAACCTAAGGACATCACACACCCCCATGCCCGAGGCAGGATTCGAACCTGCGACCGTAGTGGTCGCCCGGTTCCAGACTGTAGCCGCTAGAACCGCTCGGCCACGCCAAAGGCACTCAAATCGGTCGCCCGCTGCCACAACCTGTTAACGCCAAATTTTCCCATACTGTCCTAACGGACACGTTCGTAGTAAGTTCCACATAGATTTCACCTGTTACTTCACGCAATGTTGCTTGTCTGTTGGCACTGACACCTCTACGCAAACGCCGCTGCTCTCGGTCGTTAAGTAACGACCGTCGGCCACTGCGTTGATCCGTGGTGAGAGGTAATGCCTCCATTTTGGAATTTCCCACACATTACTGACGCTGTGAATCTCGAGGTATTGAATTCCCTAACGATTCCCGTGTTGGAATATCCCATACGTCTAGGTCCAACTACCATTCCGTGTTCAAAGTGTGTGGAATCTAGCCGTGCAGCCGTAATCACGTCGGAGACATTCTCACACCTGAATGCAAACGACATCTCCACCGAGGTACTGCCCGTTTATACCTTTGAAACCTTCTCGTCTCCTCTATATCTCTTTTGTTACGCAAACTACCCTTCTACAATAACCTATGAAACCTTCCCTTAGGATTTCTGTCTCTTGCATAGTAATAACAAATGAAATCTTCCCTTTGAAATTAATTCTCTTGATTGGCGACTCCATGGAGTGTTCTGTGCACCACCAAATATTGGACAGAATTGGAAGGAGAATCAGCATTGGTCGTATTTTTTTGTTTTATTATCCGCAAAATCGATTTTCGGTCACTTAGTGACCATCCTCAGTGCTGTAATATGCAATTAAAAGTGTTAGGCACTGGTATCAACAAGCGTAGAGCGATCACATAAACTCCTTGTGATCGCTCTTAGCTTGTTGATACCAGTGCCTACCAATTTTAATTGTATATTACAGCACTGAGGATGGTCACTAAGTGACCGAAAATCGATTTTGCGGATAATAAAACAAAAAAAAATACGACCAATGCTGATTCTCCTTCCAATTAATTCTCTTTCTCATTTTTCGCATACAAATTTAAATGCTGCTTATTAAAAGTGATTTTCTGATTATTTCGACTGAACATAGAATGTGTCGTGGTCCTTAGTCGCTACCTGCAGTAACCCAAAACTGTTCCTTACCTTTTTTACTGTTACCGGATCGCCATCTGACTGCTACATCGAACTGCGACATGAATATACTTACTCTGTTTTACTACACTCTATTAGATGCTGGTGGTCTGTCATAATAAGTGGCTGTATTTATTACCAAAGCGGACGTTATTCTTTAATAACAAAGCTGACGTATTTCTTTAATTAATTTGACTGAAGTTACTTAATTCATAGTTAAACTTTCGCTTGACAACAATAAAATTTTGCAAAGTTTTACGTTGATGGTTTTTGGGATGGATTATAATCAGTAATGCAATATTGCTGGCAAAAATTAATTACATTCTGAATGAAATGATTTTACAAACATTCAAATGCGACTTACTTTTTACAGTAATCTTACAACTAGTATTGCGCAAACATACCTTCAGTAGTCTTGAGTTTCTCAAAAAATAATTCAATAGTATTAGTTCCTATTATAATAAAAAATGCCGGCCGCAGTGACCGAGCGGTTCTAGGCGCTACAGTCTGGAACCGCGCGACCGCTACCGTCGCAGGTTCGAATCCTGCTTCGGGCATGGATGTGTGTGATGTCCTTAGGTTAGTTAGGTTTATGTAGTTATAAGTTCTAGGGGACTGATGACCACAGCAGTTAAGTTCCATAGAGCTCAGAGCCATTTGAACCATTTATAATGAAATTATAAACAGCCGACCAGTTGCAATGGATAAAGAAATTCTTTACCTAGGTTTCGACAAATATAAATTTGTCTTGATCAGAGGCAACAAATTTACATTAGTAAGGACTAATGTACCATCGCCGTTTTTACAATTGTCGGCGTAGATCCATGTGTCAAAAATAAAATATAGTCCTAGAATTAGGGTTTGTCACGTTAATGTAAAATAGCTCATGGATCTTGCAGAGCTCGCAACCGAATATTGAAGTTCCTATTATGATAATAGTTAGCTGATGTCTCTGTACATCCGTTTATAATCTCTTGTAAATCATAGCTGGTGGCTGGCAGGCACACCGCTCCTCTCAACCTCTCGCTGCAGACCTGCTACCGACTCGCTTCACTTCTCGCTCACTACTGACTTCCTACGAACGCAAAATTGCGGTCTCTCCTGCCAACAATGCTTTGTGGTACAGCCAATCCCTGCTACCATTACAAAATGTATCAATGCGCGGTATTTCCCGCTCTTTTGTTAAAATGTATCCATACGCGGTCTTTCCCGCCCTTTTTAAAATTATATCAATGTGCGGTCTCTCCCGCAAACAATACTTTGATGCAGACATTCCCTGCTACCACAATTACTTCCAACAAGACAAATATTAATTATTCCTACTTAAGCCTATTAATAAGATATAAACATCTTTCGTAAATTGTGGTTTGACAATAGACAATAGAAATATACACGTCTTACACCTTGTGTACGAAATAGTGTCGCCATCTTAACAGGTTCATGTCGCTATTCTACGACTTGTCACCTCAGTGAATTGGTTGAACAGTAGGTGCAAAAGATGACATTCCTGTCTTATGCCTTTCCTAATTCGAGCACTCATTCTTGTTCTTCCAATCTTATTTTTACCCTTTACATATTGAGCATTTACCTACAGCCTACACTTTTTTTTCTGAGTAAGAACACCGAATAACAGCGGTGAAAACATAACACGAGCCAGTCTCGTAGTGTTTCTTCCCGGAAGAGCTACACAACGAGAGAACACAGGATAACACAGCACAGCTAACAAGAGCGTGTGATAGATAGGCGTCCGTCTCACGGCTGTCGGAGTAAACTTATCAGCGTTCTGCAACTACGAACCTTGTGCCGCCATGCCCGTTGGTCCGAGCACGGGGCTCACAACCCAAACTACACGCCACTGTTAAGCACTAATGAACGACTGGGTCCCTTACTTCGATTGCACATAATTCATTAAGGTCAATCCAACATCCAACACATTTATTTCAAATAATATAAATGAGATACTGACAGGTTTCAGATAGATTACATAATGGTAAGACAGATTTAGGAACCAGGTTTTAAATTGTAAGAAATTTCCAGGGGCAGATGTGGACTCTGATCACAATCTATTGGTAATGAACTGTAGATTAAAACTGAAGAAACTGCAAAAAGGTGGTCGAAGTAGAGAGGATATCAAATATAGACAGGCGATGGCAAGGAAAGCGTTTCTGAAGAAGAGAAATTTGTTAACATCGAGTATTGATTTAACTGTCAGGAAGTCGTTTCTGAAAGTGTTTGTATGGAGCGTAGCCATGTATGGAAGTGAAACGTGGACGATAACTAGTTTAGACAAGAAGAGAATAGAAGCTTTCGAAATGTGGTGCTTCAGAAGAATGCTGAAGATTAGATGGGTAGATCATATAACTAATATGGAGGTATTGAATAGGATTGGGGAGAAGAGAAGTTTGTGGCACAACTAGAAGAAGGGATCGGTTTGTAGGACATTTTCTGAGGCATCAAGGGATCACCAATTTAGTATTGGAGGGCAGTTTGGAGGGTAAAAATCGTAGAAGAAGACCAACAGATGAATACACTAAACAGATTCAGAAGGATGTAGGTTGCAGTAGGATCAGGGAGATGAAGAAGCCTGCACAGGATAGAGTAGCATGGAGAGCTGCATCAAACCAGTCTCAGGACTGAAGACCACAACAATAACAACAACAACAATATAAATGAAGCTACATTTGAATCTGCCTGACATTAAATAGGAATTAAAAAAAAAACAATTTCCATATCAGCTGATTTAGTGCGTGAAGCGCGAGTTAAGCCAATAACAATTCTCCATAATTCAAAACAAAGAGAAAAACAAAATTGAATCAATACACCCCACTGACAAATATCCAAAAAACCTTCCAGTGCTACTGTGGAGCAGTCATTCACCCGACAGATCACTTCAAAATGAGTTCAATAAAACAGCTGCGTGCCCCAGAAAACTGAAAGATATTAAATACACTTCATTTGACGAATAACAAATTCTCATTAACATTACGCCACTCCTGTTTGAACTGCAGTGTCCCAAAGAAGCAGGAGCTTATTCTGAAAGAACAATTTTTTATATGTTTAAATTACAACATTAAAGAATTCCAAAAGATGTCCAATCGAACCCCCTCCCCCCCCCCCCCTTTTCAGTTGAGGCACAAATCTTTCCCCTTTCTAGGCGGAGGCTCAGCCAGAAACACAGAATGCCACAAAAACACAGTTATGCTGTGAAATCTTACAGGACACCCGGAAGCAGTAACAGACAAGTGGTCGGCACCAACAAATAACACAGGCTAAGAGTCAGGCTGGGAGCACATCCTACGAGAACTTGTTCACACTATGCTCACCACAACCTGTAAACATTCCGGCCGAACATCCGCTTGCGGGGGCTGCCAGAAGGACGAAGGAACCAACAGGCCCACGCCGTGATTCACACACAGGCACCTCAATTTGTACAAACATCTAGGCCAACACCAACTCCGGACTCCCCTCTCACTGCGAGGCTTGGCACAGTTTATACGAAATGCCTTCCAGGCAACCAGTAACCGCCGCAGGAATTTCACGATTAGCAAACAGCCCCAGCGTAACAGACATCACACATGTGCTTACGCGCGAGCCACAACTCCACCAGTCCAACCGGCCGCCCCAAACCGAGTGCCTGTCGCCGTCCCGCGCGCCCCAGCCGAAAACGCAAAGATGCTCATGCCCGGGGACGCGCCAAAGATAACAAGCCGATCGCTGATGATCGACCAGCGATCTGGCTCACCCGTGAAGGAGACAGCGACACTTTGCAGTAGAATAGTGATAACTGAGATATAGCTCTATGGTTTACACTGAAAAGTAATGGGAATATACAAAGACAGTAACTTGTTCTCGAAAGAACAGTTACTGTTGATGACCGTGCAGCTTTTCTGTGGAATAAATGATGACTAACTGAAAACTTCAGCTGCCGACAGGTGTTGTTGATATACCTCGATGTGGACAGCTGAAAATGCGTGTCCCGACCGGGACTCGAACCCGGGATCTCCTGCTTACATGGCAGACGCTCTGTCCATCTGAGCCACCGAGGACACAAATGAATAGCGTGATTGCAGGGACTTATCCCTTGCACGCTTCTTATGGGAATCGGCAAGGCGTGCGCGAGTAATGAGTGAGTGGGCAAATGTCTATAAGGTACAATACATATGTAGAATTGTGGACAGTTGGGAATGTGAGTCTCACGGGAAGCGCGCAAGGGATAAGTCCCTGCAGTCGCGCTATTCATTTGTGTCCTCGGTGGCTCAGATGGATAGAGTGTCTGCCATGTAAGCAGGAGTTCCCGGGTTCGAGTCCAGGTCGGGGCACACATTTTCAGCTGTCCGCATCGAGGTATATCAACAACACCTGTCGGCAGCTGAGGTTTTCAGTTAGTCGTCATTTAAATAATGGGAAGTTGATATGATTTTCAAAGCAGCATGCTTCACAGAGTTAAGGAATCCGGCAGCAGTATTAGGCCCCTGATAACACACCCAACGACGCATCCAGAGGTGTCCCCGCCGCTGGAGAGGTGTCGGTGCGGTTCCCTCGCGGAAGGCCAGCACTGCTCTTCCTGAAGGCCAACGGACGCCGCACGGGCTCCGCAGGACACGCAAGGCGAGGCGAGTTGCCCACAATACTCTCTACCTGCCCGCCTGCTATCTGCCGGCTTCCTTCCTGCCACGACGGCCATCGCACTCCAAGGATCCTGGAGGCTGTGCGGTGCCGAGACACACTCACACAAGGGTACGGTAAAAGCTACAGGGCGTCCAGAGGAGGACTCCCTGATTTCAAAACTAAATATCTCGTAAACAAAGATCGATAGAGGAATGCATTGAACGGTATCTTTATTGTGAAAGCCGTAAGAAGTTTATACAGCAGTTTGAAATAATAGTTACAAAAGCTGCTAACAGGTGGCGCTGTAATCGCCGTACGTAATGCCTAGTATAAATAGTGATCCGAAGCTCAGAGCGATCAGTTCCACTATTGAAACGTGAAACGAGGTTAGCGTACCGAAGGAAGAGATTAAAACCATGTACTCCATCGAACAACGCGTTTTACTGGTGCTAGAGTACCACAGGTTAGAAGAGAGTCCTACGGCAACAAGGCGAAGTTTTCAAGCACGATTTATGTTCCAAAAGGACCCGATGCGAAAACCATTCGTACGCTCTTCGCAAAATTTCAACGGACAGGCAGCGTAACTGATGATCTAGTGGGGCATGTTGGCCGCAAGCAAACCGCAGTTACGCCTGAAAATATCGCCACAGTTTCTGTAATTATTCTCCTCCTAGTCGGAAAATACACTCCTGGAAATTGAAATAAGAACACCGTGAATTCATTGTCCCAGGAAGGGGAAACTTTATTGACACATTCCTGGGGTCAGATACATCACATGATCACACTGACAGAACCACAGGCACATAGACACAGGCAACAGAGCATGCACAATGTCGGCACTAGTACAGTGTATATCCACCTTTCGCAGCAATGCAGGCTGCTATTCTCCCACGGAGACGATCGTAGAGATGCTGGATGTAGTCCTGTGGAACGGCTTGCCATGCCATTTCCACCTGGCGCCTCAGTTGGACCAGCGTTCGTGCTGGACGTGCAGACCGCGTGAGACGACGCTTCATCCAGTCCCAAACATGCTCAATGGGGGACAGATCCGGAGATCGTGCTGGCCAGGGTAGTTGACCTACACCTTCTAGAGCACGTTGGGTGGCACGGGATACATGCGGACGTGCATTGTCCTGTTGGAACAGCAAGTTCCCTTGCCGGTCTAGGAATGGTAGAACGATGGGTTCGATGACGGTTTGGATGTACCGTGCACTATTCAGTGTCCCCTCGACGATCACCAGTGGTGTACGGCCAGTGTAGGAGATCGCTCCCCACACCATGATGCCGGGTGTTGGCCCTGTGTGCCTCGGTCGTATGCAGTCCTGATTGTGGCGCTCACCTGCACGGCGCCAAACACGCATACGACCATCATTGGCACCAAGGCAGAAGCGACTCTCATCGCTGAAGACGACACGTCTCCATTCGTCCCTCCATTCACGCCTGTCGCGACACCACTGGAGGCGGGCTGCACGATGTTGGGGCGTGAGCGGAAGACGGCCTAACGGTGTGCGGGACCGTAGCCCAGCTTCATGGAGACGGTTGCGAATGGTCCTCGCCGATACCCCAGGAGCAACAGTGTCCCTAATTTGCTGGGAAGTGGCGGTGCGGTCCCCTACTGCACTGCGTAGGATCCTACGGTCTTGGCGTGCATCCGTGCGTCGCTGCGGTCCGGTCCCAGGTCGACGGGCACGTGCACCTTCCGCCGACCACTGGCGACAACATCGATGTACTGTGGAGACCTCACGCCCCACGTGTTGAGCAATTCGGCGGTACGTCCACCCGGCCTCCCGCATGCCCACTATATGCCCTCGCTCAAAGTCCGTCAACTGCACATACGGTTCACGTCCACGCTGTCGCGGCATGCTACCAGTGTTAAAGACTGCGATGGAGCTCCGTATGCCACGGCAAACTGGCTGACACTGACGGCGGCGGTGCACAAATGCTGCGCAGCTAGCGCCATTCGACGGCCAACACCGCGGTTCCTGGTGTGTCCGCTGTGCCGTGCGTGTGATCATTGCTTGTACAGCCCTCTCGCAGTGTCCGGAGCAAGTATGGTGGGTCTGACACACCGGTGTCAATGTGTTCTTTTTTCCATTTCCAGGAGTGTATAAACACTCACAGAGCGATAGCAGTGTGAATGTGTTAACTGGAGAGAAAGTGCTGTGTGAAAATGCCGGGTGATCATAAAGTCAGTATAAATTTTAAAACTGAATAAATCACGTAATAATGTAGATAGAGAGGTACAAATTGACACACGTGGTTGCAATGACATGGGGTTTTATTAGAACTAAAAAAATACAAAGGTTCAAAAATGTCCGTCAGATGGCGCTTCATCTGATCAGAATTGCAATAATTAGCATAACAAAGTAAGATAAAGCAAAGATGATGTTCTTTACAGGAAATGCTCAATATGTCTTCCATCATTCCTCAACAATAGCTGTAGTCGATGAATAATGTTGTGAACAGCACTGTAAAGCATGTCCGGAGTTATGGTGAGGCATTGGCGTCGGTTGTCTTCCATCATCCCTAGAGAAGTAGGTCGATCACGATACACCTGCGACTTCAGGTAACCCCAAAGCCAATAATCGCACGGACTGAGGTCTGGGGACCCGGGAGGCCAAACATGACGAAACTGGCGGCTGAGCACACGATCATCACCAACCGGCGCGCGCAAGAGGTCTTTCACGCGTCTAGCAATATGGGGTGGAGCGCCATCCTGGATAAACATCGTACGTTCCAGCAGGTGTTTATCAGCCAGGCTGGGGATGATGCGATATTGTAACAAATCGGCGTACCTCTCACCCGTCACGGTAACAGTTACAAAACCAGAATCACGCATTTTCTCGAAGAAAAAAGGCCCGATAACGGTAGATGTGGTAAATACAACCCATACCGTGACTTTCTCGTCGTGCAATGGAGTTTCCACGACAGTTCTAGGAGTTTTGGTAGCCCAAATTCTGCAATTGTGGGCGTTGACAGACCCTCGGGGCGTGAAATGCGCTTCGTCGGTCCACAACACGTTACTCAACCAATCGTCATCTTCTGCCATCTTTTGAAACGCCCACACCGCAAATGCCCTCCGATTCACTAAATCGCCAGGTAACAGTTCATGATGCCGATGGATTTTGTACGGATAGCATCGGAGGGTACGCCTTAGTGCCAACCAAACAGTAGCGTATGGAATGCCGGTGCGACGTGCGACTGCACGAGCGCTGACTTCCCCGTGCATAGACGAACCCGCTACAGTCTCCATTTCTTCCTGAAATGTCTCAGCAGCATTACGCCTTGTGCTCGGTCGGCCACTACGGGGTCTATCGTCTAAACAACCCGTGGTTCGAACTTCGAAATCATTCTCGCCACAGCTGCATTTGTCAACGGACCTTTACCCGTTCGAATCCCCTTCCTATGGCGACAGGATCGTAACGCTGAACTAGCACATTCCCCATTCTTATAACACAGCTTCACTAAAAGCGCCTTTTCAGGTAACTTCAACATGCTGCGACTGCTGGCGCATCTGGTTCTCTCTCTCATTACAGCTCCTTTTATACACGATTGTCATGCGCAGTCACTGACATTTTGCTGTCCAGCGCCGTCTGTCGGACATTTTGTGAACTTTGTTTTTTTTTTGTTCTAATAAAACCCCATGTAATTTCAAGCATGTGTGTCAATTTTTACCTCTCTATGTACATTATTCCGTGGTTTATTAAGTTTTCAAATTTATACTGACTTTTTGATCGCCCGGTACTTAACATATACACATGAAAGACGAAGAAGAATGCAATAAAGAACAAAAAACCGCGCAATTGCGAATTCGCCTGATCTTGCGCTGTTTGTCCCAGTTCGGCGGTCCACGCTCTTAATGCGTGAAGGAATAGGTAAAGGTTGTTGACCCCTCCTTCGCAGAGTTTTCAGCCGGGCATGGGAAGCAAATTCCGCCTACCGAAATGTTTATAGCTTCTGGTGCAGATTGAATAGGTTGTTTCCTCACACAGTTCTGGCAGCTATCGGAAGCCGTTATAAAAATTATACGGTTCCACTTAAAGAAACACCTGTTCGCTTCAATATCTATTAGATATCAGCACTAAAAAAATCAACAAATAGAAAGAAACGTGTCCCTCCACGTTCTAAAATTTGCCAAAAACCGCATTTCGTGTAGCCGTTCATGAAGTAAAAGGGGTATTACGTCTTTCTTGAGTCACCCTCTATATGCAAGACGTCCTCTTACACTGAAAGGTAAACACAATATTGAGGGAGCTTTACTTTAGTAAGAACTCTATTTTGTGACAGCCAGGTGGCTTGCTCTTAAGCTGTTAGTGGAGACAATTTTCTTTCGCTTGAGGCTACAATATTAAGGTGGGTGGTGTAGTAATAGATCCTCTTACACTGAAAGGTAATCACAATATTGAGGGAGCTTTACTTTAGTAAGAACTCTATTTTGTGACAGCCAGGTGGCTTGCTCTTAAGCTGTTAGTGGAGACAATTTTCTTTCGCTTGAGGCTACAATATTAAGGAACGGTGGGTGGTGTAGTAAGTATTGCTTGATAGCTCAGTACCAAGTTTTTAAGTTAGTTAAAAAAAATGGTTCAAATTACTCTGAGCACTATGGGACTTAACTGCTGAGGTCATCAGTCCCCTAGAACTTAGATCTACTTAAACCTAACCAACCTAAGGACATCACACACATCCATGCCCGAGGCAGGATCCGAACCTGCGATTGTAGCGGTCGCGCGTTTCCAGACTGTAGCGCCTAGAACCGCTCGCCCACCCCGGCCGGCTTGAAGTTAGTATCCTTGTTATATAGCGTGGACCATTTTTAGGTACCCTGTTGAAGAACACGTTTAGTTTCCGCTAAAACGTAGGTTCGTTTTACAACATGGTAACTGACTCTGGTCACAGATACCTATACACATAAAAATGTAATAATGATAATAACATTATACAAGGTTATATTAAATCGTTCACAGTCGTTGTAAGAAAGTAACTGCAATGTTTTATACATTTCATACCATGTAACTAAGTACGACGAATCAAGACTGATGATAAATGTCAACTACAGTGATAGGATCTGTTAACGAGAGGAATGAAAGTAGTTTCCATACAAAACCCTGCCAGAGTGAGGCTTGTGAGAGCAGGGATAGCTGCAGTGACGTGGGTAGGCTTGGGGGAGGAATTGTTCTTGTGATAGGTGACGATCTACTAACTGTCTTCTCAGGATGGAATGCTGTGAAACTTCTCTGAAATTTCGCGAAAGAATGTTTCAGAATCGCGTTCCCGGCAGAAGAAAATTGAAAAAGTATCTGTTCTGTGGAGTGGTATCAATTGAATATTGCTTTGTTGCTATATTGCGCAGCTGGAGTGTATAAGAGTAGAAGACAAGAAGAATGGCCGGCAGAATTTCAGTAAAATACAGGTAGTGGGCAAATTATGAAAATACCGAAGACACCACACATTACCGTGTCGAATACGGAGCAGGAAAACAGCTGTCACTCAAAACAGCTTCGATCCGGTTCGGAATGGATAAACACAGATGATGTATAGTTTTAAAGCAGGTCTTGTATAATTATTCCTGCGAAATAGTGGGAAGTTCAGGTAATGATGGTGGAGGTTGGTACCGATCACACACACATTTCTCCTTAGCAGACGACAAAGGCTCAATAGTGTTGAGATCCGGTGATTGTAGTGACCAGGAGAAGTGGCAATTCATTCTTGCACTCTCAAAACCAGTGCTGAACGGTGAGACCCGTGCGAACTCGGGCACAGTCCTCTTGATACATAGCATCATCATTGGGGGACAAACGTTGTACCACGGAATGAGCCTACTACTACTACGTGATCAGGCCCAGTGGACCGCACGCATCTACAAGTTTCCTCCTCCACTGTATTCTGTCCATTGCTGCAATCCGCCATCCGTTCACATATATTGACAGTTGGTTTAAATCTTCATGGAGTCCATCCCTCCAACGCTTCATGGGTCTCCCTGGCGGTCTCTTTCCTGTAGGTGTGAAATCCAGGAGCTTCCGAGGCCATCTGTGATCCTCCATACGGGTCACATGACCGGCCCACTGCATTCGTTTGGCCTTGACAGTTCCTGCTATGCTGGGCTGCCGGTATAGTTCCTCAAGCTCTTGGTTGTATCTGATCCTCCATTCCCCTGTATCTGCATCCAGAACCGGACCGAAGATCTTCCGAAGCAGTTTTCTCTCTAAAACAAGGAGCTTATGGAAGTCCTGTTTCCGGACACTCCAAGTCTCACAGCCATATAGAACAACAGGCTGGATCAGGGTTTTGTACAGTCGAATCTTGAACTGTCTGGAGAGATATTTGGACCGAACCAGTTGTGCTAGGCTGTGGTAAGATCGGTCTCCTGCTCGTATTCTGGCATTGATCTCTGCTTCACATGACGAGTACTCAGTGAAAAGTGCCCCTAGGCATTTGAATTCTCGCACTCTCTTGTAGGACTGGTCCCCAACCTGCAGTGATTGTACATGATCAGCAGTCTGAGAATGACCATGCGTCATAACGAGGTTCTCTGTCTTGGCTTCGTTTATGTTTAGCCCAAATTTGCTAGCAGCCTCCTTTAGTGCTTTGGTCATTTGCTCCAACTCCTCTTCCGACCTAGAGAGTAAACAGATGTCGTCTGCATATGCTAAGTATGCCAGTCTCTGTCTCCTTCGATTTAAATCCCTTCGTTCTCTTGGAAGCACTCGTGTACGATCTCCTCGATGGCAAAGTTGAACAGGATAGGGGACAACCCATGTCCTTGCCTGAGTCCTGTCACAATTTCAAACTCCTCAGTTACGCGATTTCCCAACTTCATCTTTGCTCGTGTTTCGTTCAGACAGATTTTTGATCAGATTGATGAGTTTCTCTGCTATGCCAAACTCCCTTAAACAGTTGAGCAGGCTCTTGCGATGTATGCAATCATAGGCCTTCTTAAAATCAACGAATAAAATATGCAAATCTTTACCATATTCACCCAGTTTCTCAGTGAGCTGCCGGGGACTGAAGATGTGATCTACTGTTGACCGTCCTTGCCGGAAACCTCCCTGGTACTCCCCAATCACCGATTCTGCCACTGGCTGAATTCTGTGTATGAGGCAACTGGACAGGATCTTATAGCAGACGTTAAGCAGGGCGATTCCTCGATAGTTGTCACATTTCAGTCTGATTACTCAAAATGTTCACAGAATCCTTTAGCTGTAATGCAACCTTACAGAATATCTATGGGGCCCATGGAATACAAAGGCACGGCTGCCCAAATCACCATCGAACCTGCGCATGTTTCACTCTTGGAACATGACCTCGGCCAGAAGTTGGAAACATGTGCAGCGAGACTGATCGGTCCAAATTATTTTCTTCCATTGCTCCACAGTCCAGGTTTTACCGCTTCGACACCACATTTTCCGGTCATGACCATTTGCATCGCTGACGAGTGGTCTCAGAATTCCAGTTGGCCTGCAGTTCCCTGATTATGGAACCGCTTCGTGTTGTTTCGGTGGTGGTAGTGTTCACAAGTGCGATATTCAGTTCTGCAGTGACTTTGGCAGCCGTTGTTGTGCTTCTTCTGTTCCTATAGATGATCGTATACTTTGGACAGAGCTAGTGCTTTTATTCCTATTTAATTTTAAATTAGTTATTAGGTCGCGTACCGTATGGTACTCGCAAGATCGGCACGAATTACTTCGTTCAGAAGGCGCAGGAATTGAAGGTGTACACCCGTCTTGAGCAGTAGTCCCCGCGAAAATATGCGGCAAGAGTCCATATTCCCGGTGGGTCGCTCGTAAAACTTGTAAGTTTGTAGCTTTAATTTGCTATGTAAGCGGTGCTGATCGTTAATAAAAGCGGGTTAAAAGCTGTGAGCAGTCTGGGGAAGTTAATCTTGCATTACTAAGCAACTGTTTCATCAGGTATCTAGTCTAGGTTTACCAAATTCCCAAACAGACTAACATTAATTATAATCTTTTAATAGTCATACAACAACCGGTAATATATATATATATATATATATATATATATATATATATATATATATATATATATATATATATATAAGAGAATTTAAATAAAAGGAAAGAAATCAGTTTATATTTGGAAATTTATTTTAAGATTGATCATTGAAATTTCAGCATATTACACATGATTCCTAACTAAATTGGTGCCTTATTTAGGATTGTGAAAATGTGAGATTGCAATCTTATGGAACACATCAAATATGGAGCCAAGATTGGGAGACTGCATACAACACTGCATTCATAAAACAACACACAAAGAACGTTGAAACGCATGCAAGAGAAAGTTAACCACTACAAACAGATTCAAATTTTTACCCAAAGAAATTACGTTCGTAGCACAATCCTGTCCGTCATGTAATTACCACACACTGGTATACTAAATTCATATTAACTCTTTGTGAAATCTTCGCGAAAAGAATAGCTGAGGGCTACTTTGATGATTACACCACATGCTTCACGTGGTCAACTTGGTTTACACAAAGCGTATAACTCCACAATAATTTTGATAATTAAAATAAATTAGATCGAAAAGCAATTTACAAAAGAAAAACCTCGAACTGGTTACTAACGTCTTACCATTAACCTGATGGGTCAAACAGTTATATAAGCACGTGGTACTGGTCTCGCAAAGTACACCCCACGTGGGTTGAACATAAAGAAAAGTTGCTATATTGAAAAATATTGTCGAGACGAGACGTTATAATCACACAAGCATTCGCATTTAAGATTGATCTTAGAGTTACTGATCAACACGTGGTTCCACTTTACTCACAAAGTAGTGAGAAAGCAACTACCGGAAAATAATCTGAACTTCACACGAGAATTACACTGCGCTGCAATTTAAGGTAACATTAGATATTTTAGAGCTAAACCTGAAATAAAGGTGATTAAATTTTCAGTTAGGCTGAAGTTAAGAAATCCATTGTCCTACGGACTTAGCAGACACGCGCTTAGCCGGAGATCTTACCACTTCAGACGCTCGCCACGGACCAACTGACCTCCGCTGCTACCGAGCATGCTTCCTGAGGGTGGCTCACAAATACAAACGGAAGTGGCCACAGGGGCAGCTTCCTATACCAACATGACAACGGACGGACAGGACCATACTAAGGATAGAAACCTCTTTGCTTTTAGAAAGCGTAGCTACCTGTTCCGACGTTGGTCCTACTGTTCTCTAGCAGACAGCCTTGTCTGCTACCCTCAAGCATGCAACTAGAAATACATTTGCTCGTTCATCCTCTCACACAGAAGGGAAGGGGGATGACAGTATGTTATCATATACAGTATATAAAAGAAAGCGGATGTAGGTTCCGTATGAGACTGTGTGACATGAATTACATATAAACTGTTTTTTAAAGTGTAGTAGTGTGACAGATCGTTCTTGTTTATGTGTAAAAGTAACACGTTCCACTACTCAGTCTCCTCCCAGATAGTCAGAAACGCCACAGTAAATTTAGAAGAGGAATTTATGCCGTAAATGACAACAAATTTAAGAAATTAAACATGAAAGGAATCCAACAGAGACCTTTCAAACTCATAGCCGCGAATGTCTAGTTTCGAACACATTACAGTGCTTTTCTAGTTGGAAGATATAGTACTGATAATAGCATTTGCAGAAGTAGGCCAGAGAAAGCACTAGTGCCTACAAAACCAGCGACGGTCATGACAAATCTCTCACTTGTGCGCAGGCCTTACGTCAGTTCAGAATTGAATCGGCGTGATTGAATAAAGACCATTAGTCTGGCACTTTCGCCATTTGAGGTGAAAAGGACAGCATCTCTTCATACAATAAAATTAAAAGAATTTCCAAATCTGTTGTCACACAGCGTTAACAAAGCATGCCACAAGCCCGGAAAAATGATGAAGAACGAGAAGAAAAGTATTTTCTACAAAACAACAGGACTCCTGCAGAACGATTTATATCTCATTAGGAATTTCTACAAATAACTCACCAAGCCAGACACTGTAGATTGGCAGCAACGTCAATCAAATGTTCAGTATTCTAGAGTATTACTTGTCATTCGATGGGATTCAGCGGATGCGGGAGGTACGACTCAAGTGATGTATTCTTCTTCCAGTACGCAGCCCACGAAATGACAAGAGCGATAAAATCTTAGAATCTTGAATTTGCACCACGTGCGACGGCAGATATTTGTCCAGATTGGTGGCAAGAATAATAAATATCAATTTTGTATGTAACTGTGTATTATCTCTGCGATCAATCACGCAACGCTGCAACTGGGCAAACGAGAGGTTAATCAGCGAAATTCACCACTAGAACTGTCCACCCCCAGTAGCTGAGTAGGTGCTGTAATGGAGAACATCCATCGAACTATCGACCTGGTGCAAAAAGTCAGATTCATCAACTCCTACGTTTTGTCTAAAGCGTATTTCACTGCGCAGGTATTTCCAATCCCTAAACTAGTAGCGAAAGGGATCAGGTCCACTGTTACCAATTATGTATAGCGAGGAGACATATTCAGGGTTTGTGCGACTACCGTTATACTGGATGTCAGAAACGGGGGCCCTGGTTTGGTAGATATTCGTAATAAAGCATCTGCTCTGTTCCTCAAACGGACTTTCCATATACTCAGAGAACTTCCACAATGTATAAACGCAAAGCTCTTTGAGGCTGTGACACCCCATAGCCTGCAAGCACCGATTGATGTGCGAAGGATTAATGCCCGTCTGCAGTATGTGAGGAACTTTTTCCTCGAAGCAAGTTATCTAAGTGACGAAATCAGAAGCAACACATGTATCACACACCTTTGTGGAAAATGCAATCTGGTGGATACACTCATCCACAGATTCACCTGTGGTGGGAATTTGCATAACTGGAATTGGATCAGGCAACAAATCGCCTTCCTCACCAGATCCTCTACGGAATATATAACGCCATCGCTCCTCCTGAGACCGGACATGACATACTTTCCGAAATTAAAAACCAACGCCATTAGCTGGTTACTGGGAAAATATGTTAGTTATGTCATCCACAGCCGGCCGGGGTGGCCAAGCGGTTAAAGGCGCTACAGTCTGGAACCGCGCGACCGCTACGGTCGCAGGTTCGAATCCTGCCTCGGGCATGGATATGTGTGATGTCCTTAGGTTAGTTAGGTTTAAGTAGTTCTAAGTTCTAGGGGACTGATGACGTTAGAAGTGAAGTCCCATAGTGCTCAGAGCCATTTGAACCATTTGTCATCCACAAACTTGGGTCGGACAACGAGATAAAATTCCGCGTTTACATGAAGTGTGAATATGCAAAAATCAGCACGTATCGCAACCACAAGAAGCACTACGGTAACATGCTGCAGATAATTTTTGAAAGAATGGGTGTTGGTTAAATATGTGGAACCACTACAACACCCTGAACGAGAACGTACAGGAGAAAATTAAAAGTCACTTGGTTTCTTATTATTATTTACTATTACCTTGCTTCCGTAACTTCTAACTTCTATATTACACGATTTTTTTTTCAAAACATTTTGTTCAGAATTACTCGTGTTCGACTTCCGAAGTATTTGTGTGATTCAAGAAGAATTGTTAAGTTTTTATCAGTGTTCAGTTTCTACTCAGAGAGGAGGTTTCTTTGTCTTTCTTACATCGGAGAATGGGAACATTGTGTTAAGATTTCTGCACACTTAGTGCTATGACCCAACAGGGAACATGAAAAAGGGGCGGGAGGGGTTTGGGCCTCAACGCACTGGCAGTGCCGTGAACAGACCCCACTGATTGTGCGGCGTGTACCACGCCCTGACCATCCTAAAAATAAAAATGAACAAATAAATAAATAAAAAAAAGTGGTCAGCGCGACAGAATATCAGTCCTAAGGGCCCGGGTTCGATTCCCTGATGGGTCGGACATTTTCTCCGCTCAGGGACTGGGTGTTGTGTTGTCCTATTCATCATCATTTCATCCCCACCGACGCGCAGGTCGCCGAAGGGGCGTCAAATCGAAAGACTTGCACCAGGCGAGCGGTCTACCAGACGGGAAGTGCTAGTTACACGACATTTACATTTTACCTCTAGAACTATATGAGGATTCTATGTAACTTGTTTCGAATGTTGTTGTAAGCTAAACTTGACTGGTTTCCTGTACTTAAACCTCATGTGTGTGTGTATTTTGATCCTGAACAATGCACGTGGTGTGATTACCTAAACGCTATCCGACACAAGAATTCGCCAGATGTCTGAAGTTATATAACTGTATTTGACTTAACGTTCAGAAAACGTAAACTGTACTCTAAGAAGATGAATGGCAAATTCTGTATTGTGCATCGCAGTGAACAGTGCTACAATGCTTGACGTCACACTACGTGACTTAGTTCCAACAAGCAAAGCTAATAGAATAAAAACTCTACGTAGAAATACAAATTAGAATTTTGAAAGAATAACTGTCAAACCGGTTCTATTACAGTGCATTGTACGTTAATCAACGCAAACTGACTAAATAAATTTCCAAACATTAAACGATACGTACGTGAAGGTAATATTACTCTATAAAAATAAGACTGTTGTCAAAGTAGTTGGTATCTGAACTCAACTTTACCTAAACTGAACTTGACAATAATTTTGAAATGCATTACCTTAAAGTGAGAGATGTTATTGCCCTGATTATGACGTAAAACAAGTCCTAACAAATTTTCACGGCTTACCTGCGGCCCAGAAACTCGACATTGTTTCGAAACGGATGAAAATACAAAATTCAGAGAAGCAGAAAACCAGGTAAAGAAAACAAAGTCTTGCACAAGTGAACTGCAAGAAAGTGAAGCTTTATGCCTTGATTTTTACCTACTGTGTTCCGCGAAGTGCAATGTGGCGAAACAATTAGAAAACAAAATTTTCGTGAGAACGTCTTGGTAGAAATTCGGCTTATAAAATGATTGAAGGAGACTTGCATTCCAAAACTGTGTTGAAAATCTGACTTTTAAACAACTGAGACCATATTTACAAAAATCACTTATATAAAAATATACTACTCTGCCGTGAGATTAGTTGATTGAATGGCAAAGAAGTGGTGAACTCTTAACACTTATCGCAAACGGCGTGAACAGACAATTTTAATTGATCACGTCTCGACGCTCTTGCTAACTGACCCAATCCAAAAACGAAAAATCACCGAAAATTTATCTTCCGCAAACACATCATAAATTACGAGCGAGGAAGCAACATGGTGACAACATTAACTGAAAATCTTCACGCTTTTCATTTCAGTCTTCAGAAAGTCATATTTCCAAAATTCCATGTCCTGAGAATTAGTATCTCTGTGTTGTGCTAGATTTTAAAACAACCGATTCCCTCATTTACTTCTCACAGAATGCTCCTGACAACGGCAATGCTACTGGCAAGACCAAATTGCTTGTACTCAGAGATTATTGAAAACTCCTGTTAGAAAAATATCCAGTTTACAGGTATGAAATATGACGCATCGCATTGGAATAGAGCTCACCCAAAACTGCTTTCACTGAATACCAAAAATAACCTAGAAACCTTACGTCTGATACGAATAAAATCTCTTTATTCCAAATTCCAGGGAGGGTGGGTGGGGTGAGCTATTATTCTTTTTCTCCGCCTCCTCCGCCATCCCACCTATCTTTGCGCACGCCTATGACTTACACAGAGGTTTAATGACATCCGAATTTCTCGTGTACAATTTACATATCGGAAACGGGTGTGACACTTGGCTAGGGAGGAGAATCAACGTGTTATTTGATATACTCTCAGCCACACACCGTAATGATTATTATTATTATTATTATTATTAATCAGTGCCCGTGAGAGTAGAGAGGGCTACTGCACAACTCCATTCTCTTTAGTGCAGTTCCAGAAAGCTTGTAGATGAGCAAATGATTTCTAATTGTTAAAAAGCACTGATGCTCAAATCGCTATACGCACTGAGAGTTGGCTAAAGCCGGAGATCAGTTAAGCCGAAATTTTTGCGATGGATCTAACGGTGTTCCCTCGAAAGGATAGGTGGAGTCGTGTTTTTTGCTGATAGTGGTAGTTTATCGTGCAGAGAAACTGAATCAAGTAGTTCCTGTAAGTTAGTATGGGTAGAGGTCACTCTTGCCGACCGGAATAAAATAATTGGTTTCTTTCACCGGCCTCCCAACTCACGTGATTCAGTTTCTGAAATGTTCAAATAAAACTTGAGTTTAATTTCAAACGCATACCCAATTCATACAATTATAGTTGGTGGTGACTTCAGTCTACCATCGATACGTTGGCGAATCCGGAGGTAAGCATAAAACATCATCCGAAATTGTGCTAAACACATTCTCTGAAAATTATTTTGCGCAGTTACTACACGAGCCCACTCGAATAGTGAACGGTTATCAAAACACACTTGACCTCTTAGTAACAAATAATCCTGAGCTAATAACGAGCATCAAAAAGGGATACAGTGATAAGTGAACACAGGGTTGTCGTAGTGAGACTGAATACAGTAGCTCCCAAACCCTCCAAAAATAAACGAAAAATATACCTATTCTAAAAAAGCAAATAAAAATTGGCTTGACGCCTTCGTCAGAGACAATCTCCACTCCTTCCAAATTAAAAAATTAAGTACAGACCAGAATGGGCTTGAATTCAAAGAAACAATATCCACAGCAATTGTAAGACAGTGATGTAGTCTTTCGCCCCTGCTCTTCAATCTTTACATTGAAGAAGTAATGACGGAAATAAGAGAAAGTTTCAAAAGTGGAATTAAAATTCAAGGTGAAAAGATATCAGTGATAAGATTCGCTAACGACATTGTAATCTTCAGTGAAAGTGAAGAAGAATTACACATTAATGAATGGAATGAACAGTGTAATGAGTAGAGAATGTGAACTGAGAATAAATCGAAGAAAGACGAAAGTAATGAGAAGTAGAACAAATGAGAACAGCGAGAATGTGACCATCAGGATTGGTGATCAAGAAAAGCAAAATAACCAATGACAGACGGAGTAAGGGGGACATCAAAAGCAGACTTGCACTGGCAAAAAGTGAATTCCTACCCAGGAGAAGCCAATTGATATCAAACATAGGCCTTAATTTGTGGAAGAAATGTCTGAGATTGTATGTTTGGAGCACAGCATTGTATGGTAGTGAAATATGACTGTGGGAAAATCGGAGCAGAAGAGAAAGGAAACATCTGAGGTGTGGTGCTACTGAAGAATGTTGAAAATTTGGTAGACTGACAAGGTATGTAATAAGGAGTTTCTCCGCAGAATCGGGGAAGTAAGGGCTATACGAAAAACTCTAAAAGAAGAAGGGACAGGATGATAGGACATATGTTAAGGCATAACGGAATAACTTCCATGGTACTAGAGGGAGCTATGGCGGGTTAAAACTGTAGAGGAAAACAAAGATTGGAATGCACGCAACAAATAATTGAGGACGTACGTCGCAAGTGCTGCTATGACATGAAGAGGTTGGCACAAGAGAGGAATTCGTGGCGGGCTGCATCAAACAAGTCCAAAAGTGATGACTCAAAATAATCTTCCAATCCACGCAAAAATATAATCTTCACACTCACATACAATCCAGGTCAATGATAAAGAATGGAAAGGGATCGACGATATGTTGGTAACAGTTACGCACACAAACCAGATGAGAGACGTCAAATAAACACATGAGTGTTAGAGCTAATTCATCTCAGTTTTCGCTCCATAATTTCGAAGTTATTTCCAAATTAGCAGTGAAATGTTTTCCTCAATTATTACGGAAGAACCGCGTATGTCAGACTAAAGATCTGGTAGCAAATATTTCCAAATGCCTGTAACTGAAGTGGAAGTTTGTTCCCATGCTGTAACCATTTGCGATGAAACGTAAATTTTTGGCAGGACAGTGAAGTAAATATGAGTAAAATTTAATTGATGTGAAAATTACAGTGATAACTGTTTCGAATCTAGAAGTATCGTACGTAAAGGAACAGCTGTATTGTTCAAGAAAAAATTCAGTACAAAAGGACGAAAGAGTTGTGTAAATCTAAAACGTTAATCGAAAAGAAAGTGTTTGAATTTATAAAACGAATATTTGTGTCCTAATCGTGGGAAATGAGCATACTGAGAAACCTGCTACTCATGGTGTGGTCTGCCACAGGTGACCCTCAGCGAAAACGCGGAACATCCCCCACCACCTGCCAGCAATTTGTCGCCCGCTTGTTGCCGGACTACACCACTCCATGTTTCCCACGCGGCCACCGGCGTTTCCTGAGGTGCTGCTAACAACGGCAGATAACGATCGACTTTGTGTTCCACTGACTAAGATCTTACCCGCCCCACACTGCATTCCACTCACCAGCGTTAGCTCGTGTCTCTTTTCCACAAAAGGCTGTCAAGAACTCGAGGCTGTAACATGGGCTGCGATGAAGAAGTTTCTGAAGTTTGGCTTCGAAACAGAAAATTTTTAGGATGATCTGCAACTTACCACCCAATTTATTTTCCGCTGACTCATGTGGATCCATGAACCAACCTTTTAGTACATTTCCCCAGCATATAAAAATTCAAACGTGAAGACAGTAATAAGCAATGAGGGAAAAGCTGGAAGATAAACGAATGTAAGGACGGGATTAATGAACAGCCACTCGAGCTATTCACGTGTTACAGTCCACGAACTATAATAAATAATATATTAGCAAGAGGAGAGGCTATTTATTAATTCAGAACACACAACCCTCCTCCCATGAATCCTCCCCCCTCCGCGACCCCCTCCCATGAATCCTCCCTCATGAACCATGGACCTTGGCTTCCATGAAACGGCGCATATAGCTGTACCGTAGCTGGAACGACGACGGGGTGGTATTTGTGGAGAGGCCAGACTAGGCTGTGGTTGCTGAAGAGGGCAGCAGCAGAATCATCAATATTTGTAGGGACAGCTCTTTGGATGATGGATTTGCTCTTACAGCATCAGCCAATTTGGTCTTGTTGTGCTGGCACTGTGAACGCCTTAAATCAAGGGGAAACTACAGCCGTTATTTCTTTCCAGAGGGGTACAGCTCTACTGTAACCTTAATGACGGTGGTAAACTCTTGGGTAAAACATTCCAGAGATAAAATGTCCCCCATTCGGGTCTCCGGTTCGGAGTTACTAAGGAGAATGTCTTCATCAGGGAAAATAAATCTGACATTCCATGGGGTGGGACATGAAATGTTAAACCCTTCAATTGGGTAGATAGAGTACAGATTTTAGAAAGGGAAATAGATAGGGTGAAGTTAGATATTATGATAATTAGGAGAGTGGGAGGAGGAGCAGGACTTCTGGTCAGACAAGTATAGCGTTATCAACATAAAATCATATACTGGTAATGCAGAAGTAGACCTAATAATGGGTGCCAAAATAGGAATGTGAATGAACAGCATAGTGAACACATTACTGTAGTCAAGATATACACGAAGCAAACACCCAACACAGTAGTACAAGTTTAAATGGCAACTAGTCCATAGATGAAGAGACTGAATGGATGTATGATGAGATACAAGGAAGTATTCAGATAGTTATGGGAGACGAAAATTCAATTGTATTGGGTGACTGGAATTTAGTGACAGGAAAAGGAAGAGATAATAAATCAGAGATACTGGACTGTGGGAAAAAGAATGAAAGAGGAAGTCGACTTGTACAATTTTGCGCAGAGCATGAAATAATCATAGTCAAGATTTGGTTTAAGAACCATGAACGGCGACTGTATACATGGAAGAGACCTGAGGACAAGAGAAAAATTTCAGACTTACAACAAAATGGTAAGACAGAGATTTAGAATAATGATTTTAAAATATAAGGCATTTCCAGGGGCAGGTGTGAACTATGACATAATTTATTGGTTATCAATGCTGTTTGAAACTGAAAAAATTACGAACAGGTTGGAATTTAAAAAGATAGGACCTAGATAATTTGAAGGAGTCTGTTGAAGGTTTTAGAGGGAGCATCAGGCAATGTTGGACTGAAGCAGGGGAAATAAATAGGGAAGAAGACGAATCGGTAGGTTTGAGAGATGAAATTGTGTAGACAGCAGAGGACACATAGGTAAAGTGGCAAAGACTAGTATGAGTCCCTGGATGACGCAGCAGATAGTGAACATTTAGCAGACGAAAGGGAATACGAGTATAGACTTGTAAAAAATGAGAATGACGAAAAGTGTATAGCACCCCAGCGGGAATGGTTAGCGGACAAATGCATGCCTACAGAGGCACGTATAACCAACGGAAACATAGAAGTCGCCTATAGGAAAATTAAAAAGACATTTGAAGAAGGCTGCTACGGTCGCAGGTTGGAATCCTGCCTCGGGCTTGGATGTGTGTGATGTCTTTAAGTTAGTTAGGTTTAAATAGTTCTAATTTCTAGGGGACTGATGACCTCAGAAGTTAAGTCCCTTAGTACTCAGAACCATTTGAACGATTTGAACATTTGGAGAAAATAGAAGTAACTCTATGAATACCAAGAGGTCAGATTACAAATACATACCAAGCAAAGAAGGGAAAGTTGAAAGGTGGAAGGAATACACAAAGGGTCTGTGTAAGGTAAATAAACTTGAGGACAGTTTTATAGAAAAAGAAAGTAGGTGAAGAGGAGATGACGGATATTACACTGTGAGGAGAATTCGACAGAGCACAGTAAGATCGAAGAAGTAACTACGCCCTTAGATAAGGCGAGATTCCCGCAGGATTATTAAGATCTTTGGGAGAACCAGCGTAATAATGTTATTCCACATAGTGTGCATGATGTGAAAAACCATCCGCCTTCAGGAAGAATGTAATAACAACAAATCAAAAGAATACAAGTAGCATCTGTTTAATAACCCATGTTAGCAAAATATTGACATAAATTATGTACAGAAGAATGAAAGAACTATTAGAAATTGACCTCGAGGAAGATATGCGAACTTACGTTTATATCACGTTTAGATTAAGATAAAACATTTGACAATGGTGACTGGAATAGTCTCTCCAATATTCTGAGTGCAGCACTGATAAAATACTGGGAGTGAAAGGTTATCTACAGCTTGTACAGAAACCAGACTGCAGTTATAAGAGTTGAAGTACATGCAGTAACTGAGAAGGGACTGAGACAGGATGGTAGCATTTCCCCGATGTTTTCAGTCTGTACACTACGTAAGCGCTGGAAGAATCAATAGAGACAATGGTAAAGGGAATTTAAGGTCAGGGAAAGGAAATAAAAGTTCTGAGATTTATTGAAGACATTGTATGTCTGTTAGAAGCCGAAAAGGACGTGGAAGAGCAGTTAATGCAGTAGAATTAAATCAGATGATAGTGTGGGGATTGGATTAGGAAACGAGACATGAAAAGGGCAGCAAAATAACTGACGATGGTCAAAGCGGAGAGGATGTAAAATACAGACTGTCAATAGAAGGAAGAACATTTGTGAAAAAGAAGAAGTTATTAACATCGAATATAAATTGAAGTGTTAGAAAGTCTTTTGTGTGGGATATAGGTTTTAGTAATTACGCAGAGATAAACAGACTTCTAGAGGCTAGGCTAGCACGGGTCCTCCAGTCTTCAGACTGAAGTTTGGAACAACTCAACATTAATATCCGAGCGAATGACGCTAGTTAATCCAAACTAGGTGGACAAGTAGAAGAAAGTGGCAGCAAAAAATACGGCATACCGTTAAGCTGCACGCCAGCGATGAGCTTGTGTGTAAGAGCGAATTCTGAGAGTGGGAACATATTGTTATACGTAACCAATTTCTCAGAGGGCGATCGTCCAGCCTTGTCTGAACTCACTCACGGGGTGACTCACCACCTTTTTTCGTAGACGAGGCAGTCCTGGCTTTTAGTCGCATGCATTTGTTGAACTCCCCAGTAAAGTGTGCGCATTGCCGAAGGGTATAGAATACACAAATGACTTTAAACGTCTCTGTACTTAGATATCTAAGTGATTAAGATCAGTTGAATGGGGAGACTATGCTATTGGACCTCCTTTAGCAACAGCGCGTTAAACATTTGTGTTAAGTGTTGCAGTATCATGCACAGACAACAGAGTCGTACTACATCAGTGATAAACCAAATCCATTGTGCTGCTTCAACTTGACTCACACCGATAGCTATATACACGGTGTTTAAAAATAAATTGCCCCGTGCTTTTTTAGTCAAAACTAAAAAAGAAGAATTCTGAAAATATAATGGAGGAAGTAAATACTTGTCAAGATATGGAGATTTTATTTTCGTCAGCCCATCTGCACAGAATTTTATACATTAGTCGCCTATGTTCTTTTCACTTATGCTGATTCTTCCATTTTTATGGGAATGTGATGATGATGAGGTCCCATACTCGGTTTGCACTTGCCTTCTTCCGATTGTAATGGGGGTGAATAATGATGATGAAGACGACACAACACCCAGTCATCTCGACGCAGGGAAAATCCCTTACCCCACCGGGAATCGAACCTGGGACTCCGTGCACGGGAAGTGAGAACGCTACCGCAAGACAACGAGCTATAGACTTATGGGAATGTAGCTAAGTTAAAACTACTTTACTGCTGTAATCTCAAGTGAGTGTCAATTTACACAGTTGGTATAATTATTTACAATAAATATCATTGACTAACCTAGCCCCAGAGAAACGGGAGAGTTACGAATTTCAGGAAAAGTTTACACACAAATTGATTGCACACATGCTTACATTATTAGTGTTGCACATTATCAACATTTTTGTTGTTTTCTTGGCATGGTTGACTGATGGCACGTCTTTAGATTTGTAACTGCGTTGAAAATCGTACTTTGGTGCTGAATATTTGGAATAGTGGCCTTCTCTTTCTCTTAAGGTTCTCGGATCATCTGGAAAAAGACAATGCTACGTTTTTGCAATACCGAGTGTAAAACGTTATCGACAAGTCAACTACATACCCAAACACACGATATTAATGTACATTCTTGGTTTAAAATACGAGGGTTGCCCAGTAAATAATGCCCCATATTTTTTTTCTCCGAAATAAAAAATATTAGAAATGTGAAACTTTAAATGCGAGTTATTTGAAGTTTCCCGCGTGTGTACGCAAAGTTTCAATTTCCTCCGAGAGAGAGCGGTGGTGTAGGAATGTTCTAAAATGGCGTCTGCAAGTGACATCCGTCAGAAACAACGTGCAGTGATTGAATTTCTCGTAGCAGAGGAAGAAACCGTGGGCAATATTCATAAACGCTTGTGCAACGTCTACGGAACATCTGCAGTCGGTAGGAGTACTGTTGGTCGCTGGGCACAGAGGGTGAAAGCATCAGAGGGCGGTGCTGCGGAGCTCCGAGATTTGCCGCGGTAGGGAAGGCCTCCCACGGCTGTCACGCCTGACATGTTGCAGCGGGCTGATGTTCTCATTCGACGGGATCGACGCATTACGACTCGACAATTGGCACTGGAGTTGTCAGTAAGCAAAGGAAGTGTGGATGTGATTATCAATCAGCTTGGATACTCAAAAGTGTGTGCAAGATGGGTTCCTCGGTGTCTTACTGTCGATCACAAATCCCAAAGAAAAGACATTTCTTTCGATTTGTTGCGACGCTTTCACGTTGACGGGGAGGCCTTTTTCTCACGGATTGTGACAGGTGATGAAACTTGGGTGCATCATTTTGAGCCCGAAACAAAAAGACAATCGATGGAATGGCGTCATGCTTATTCTCCACAGAAGAAAAAATTCAGAACAGGTCCTTCAGCCGGAAAAGTCATAATGACTGTGTTTTGGGATTGCGAGGGCGTAATTCTCATTGATGTGATGCCAAAAGGCAGTACCATTAATTCAGAGGCTTATGTCAAAACATTAGACAAACTTGAGCAGCGCTTCCGGCGCCTTGGGCGTCATGTTAACCCACAGGATGTTTTGATTCAGCATGATAACGCTCGTCCTCACACAAGTTTGAGGACTTGTGAACACATCGCGAAACTGGGTTGGATAGTGTTACCCCATCCACCCTACAGCCCCGATTTGGCTCCTTCAGACTTTCACTTGTTTGGGCCAATGAAGAATTTCATTCGTGAAGACGTTTTGCCGACGACGAAGAAGTGATTCACGAAGTGACAACCTGGCTCCGTAGGCAGAGTAAAGATTTTTACCGGCAGGGAATACACGCTCTTGTGTCTCGCTGGAAAAAGGCCGTCGAACTTGAAGGAGATTATGTGGAAAAATAAAGCAAGTAGACAAAACATCAGTCTTTCACATATGTAAATTTGATTGTTGTGGAATAAATACTTCTGGAGAAAAAAAATATGGGGCATTATTTACTGGGCAACCCTCGTACTTGTTTCACTTCAGAACAGCAAATAATACTTACCTCGGGGCTACTGTAGCGATCTGCACTGATGAACCAAACATTATGAGCACTTCCCACCAAGAAATTGAATGCTGCCTGTAGTTGAGTCTGCTTAAGTTGATCCCTGACACTTAACAGTGGGCGGGGCTCGGCAGCCTTGTGCGCCTACCTCAAACTGCAATGGCACGTGATTTTGTAAACGTTTCTATAAAAACGTCTCAGTGTTGTCACAGCTCAGCATTTAAAAGTTGGCAACAGCATTGCGAGCTGTCAGTGATCTTATGTCGTCTCGACTATAGGGAGTTAAACGCGTCTGATGTGGTAAATAAGGTATATGAGGGCATAGACGATTGTGTAATCACATTAGCGGCAATACCGAAAGGCAGTGTGGAAATCCACCACACAAGCAACTTTGTCAAAGAGCAGATTGTTATAGCCCAGTGCCTAGGAACGAAGGCAGGAATGAGCCAGAACGTTGTGACCAACTGTTTAATAACATGTTGGTCCACAGTGAATACACAATACATTAGCCATTCTGCCTGATATCGATTCTTGACAAGATTCCAGAAGTATATGGCATCCGATGTCTATGCACAGATCAAACAATTCCTGAAAACTGCGAGATGGTGGTTTAGGGGCATGCAGTTGGCATCCAATATGTCTTCTAATGCATGCAGATTAGGCACATTTTCTGGCCAAGACTTCAATGTGAGTTCATTATATTGCCCCTCTATTGTGACTTTGCAACACAGACAGTTATCCTGCTGAAAATGTCATCATCGTTGGGGAGCCTTCGAGCATGAAACGATGCAAGTAGTCTGCAATAATGTTCAGTTAGTTCACTATTGTCATGATGCCTTCGATCACCACCACAGGTCTGATGGAAGTCCAACTCAATGTTCCCACAGCATAATTCTGCCCTCACTGGCCTGCATCTGCTGTACGGTGTGTGTTTCGTGCAGCCATTCACTTGGATAGCAGTGTGTAAGAACCCAGCCATCGACCTGATGTAACAACAAGTGTGAATCATTCGGCAGGCTGTGAGATGCACAAATAAACAAAACATCTGAACTGTCTTCTCAAGCCCAGGGTGTCAAACAGACATTCTAAATAAATATGAACCTGGCCCTGCAATGCAGCTAATATTAGGTGCAATTAGAAATGCTGCTGCCACATAACTAGAATGCATAAATTAATAAAAATGAAAGATGGGGATCCATTCTAGAAAGACAAAACAGCTATTCCCGTTTTCATTCTACATATAATTTATCACTGTGCTTTCAGTGGTCAAGTGATACACAACAATCATGACCAATTACTTCCAACATTCAATAAAAAATTATTTAACCCTTGGATATATTGAATTGGCGATTATTAAATTCGTTTTCTCTACAGACAAAATTTTTTTGTCACAGACGAGAACGATTAAAAATCTTCATCAGTTAACTTATGTCTACGATGGCGTATCTGGTCAACGCAATTTTACTTTTTAAATCAATGAAAAACTCTCATGTACTCAATGTGACGGTAGATTAGTATCCTAGCGTTTGATATTCAATTGTTAAGGCGTGCACAACGTGGCGTGAGCAAAATCTTGACTCAAGATTTACAGTGGCCTAATGTGCGATGCTACTTTACCAAGTGGGATCCGCAACAGTGGTGTCTCCACGCTAGATCTGAAACGCTGATTCCCTACTCTGTCCTTGACTGAATTCACTCAGTCCTAACTTTCCTGCATTCTGTAGAACATTAATCTTTCCCTAGTCAAAATAATGGCTATTGCACACTTGCTAAGGGTTGGTGCGACGTGCACAATTTCTTTACCCGCAGGAATAATTAACTACCTCTTTGCTATCTGTTGCCACACTTCACAGAAGCAAAGCTCTCAACACCCTCAGTATTTTCCACACACTTGTTCAGTCCGCCACGGGACGAGAGAGATTCTGGATATTTTAGTTCCCAAAATGCTTTTATATAATGGGGATCTTCCCACCACGTCACATCTGCATCACCCAATATGGTTTTAGCCAATCGCCATCTCTTTAGAGGTGGACTTTATTTTTCTTGCTGGGTCGTTGCCTAGCCCTGTAAAAGCCATTCAGCCACTTACCCTCGGTTCCAGCCATATTTACGCTAAAAAGAATGATGTATTGTTCTGGCCTTATCCCTTTCTGTGCTGGAGATCGCCGTTCTCTTGTTGAGTGGGGTCTTCAAATGCCACTAACCACCTGCTCAGTTCATCTCCAAAATGCGTTTCACTTTAACTTACTTATGCGTGCCCCTGTGCTTATATTGGTAGATATTGTTTTGTTAGTTTTTAGTACATGAGATTACTGCAATTGCTTTTTGTTGATAGAATATAATTTTTATTTTCTGAAGATGCCATACTGTACCATACTGTCATTATGGATCAAGCTAATGTATGCAACGTACAATCCGGACACCTTACAAGGCAACACGTTTCTATTGATCCTCTGTGAAAGCTCAGTGATGCTGTGCCCACTGCAGTCATAAGTGACGATGACATTGGGTCAGCACACATATGGGTTGTGTGATGTTGAGTTCCTTATTCAAAAATGGCCTCTGAATGGTGTGTCCTGAAACACTTGTGCCTGCACCAGCATTGTACTCTGTTGTCAGATCTGCCACAGATAGCTTCTTATCCATAATTACACAGTAGGGGATCCTCCATCTCTACGTTTTTTGACGAATCGTGGACGTCCAATGCCATACTGGCTGCTCGTTATTTCAGCATCCTTCAGCCACTTTCCATAGGTGCTCACGAAAGTAGGACGCCAACAGGCGACCAGATTCGCCATTTCAGAGATTCTCGGTTGCAGCGTCAGTGCCGCAAAAATGTGCCCTTCGTCAAAACCGCTCATGTGTGTGAAATCTTAAGGGCCTTAACTGCTAAGGTCATCTGTCCCTAAGCTTACAAACCATTTAACCTAAATTATCCTAAGGACAAACACACACACCCATGCCCGAGGGAGGACTCGAACCTCTGGCGGGACCAGCCACACAGTCCACTGGCTAATCCTGCGCGGCAAAACCGCTCATGTCAGTGCGTTTCCGCATTTGCGGTCCTTATCTTCGTTATAATGATTGCCCATTCGTCTTTCTTACTCTCACATTCTTTTCTTATTGTGTCACGTGACCGCAACACCACCAGTAGGTAATCAGTCTCACTGTGGGCAGTGGTCATAATATTTCGGCTCATCAGTCCATCTCAGGAAAGTGACGTCGGTCGGCTGCTCGCGGGGTACTGTCTTGAGCTTCTATGGTAAATGGATGAAGGATGGCGAAACCATGTGTAGGGGACAAGTAGTTGGTAATCCATGCCTCATCGAAGAATGGGGAGGTTGGTGGCTTGTTTACTCCAAACGACAAAATGGTTCAAATGGCTCTGAGCACTATGGGACTTAACATCTATGGTCATCAGTCACCTAGAACTTAGAACTACTTAAACCTAACTAACCTAAGGACAGCACACAACACCCAGCCATCACGAGGCAGAGAAAATCCCTGACCCCGCCGGGAATCGAACCCGGGAACCCGGGCGTGGGAAGCGAGATCCAAACGACATTTCCGGCATTCTGTAGCACATCTGACGATAGAGCACAGCGCTGATGCAAGCACAAGTGTTTCGGAACACGCCGTTTGGTGTACATAGTTGTACATGGGGTTCCATAGCAAAGGACCCTTTCGTTTTCTCATGATGGTCTGATGACATCGTCATGTAAGATTCTAACAGGCATGACATTAGTAACATTGAGTTGTAGATCAGTGGAAAAGTGTCATAGGGTGGTATGAACCACTTTTCTTGTTACACCAGGTAGATGACTATGTTAGCAAACGCCTCCACTGAAGGTGAACGGCTACTCGAGAACACGCTCAATACCACGAATACAATCGCATGGGGGAAGCATTATGCTTCACGGGGCATTCACCTGGGCTTCCATGCGACCTGTGGCAGTAACCGATGGCAACGTGACAGCTGTGGAGAACTTGAAGATTATTGCAGACCACATTGTTGATATGTTCCCCGACGGCGATGGCATCTTCCAGCAGAAAACTGTACATGTTACAAGACCAGAATCGTAATACCGTGGTTAGAATATCACTCACATCGATGTACTGGTCATCAAACCCGTAATTTACGCTACTTGCGTGATCTGTGTGTAGGCATCTGGTGCCACACACTTTGGAAAACATACCAAGGTGTTATCTAATCAACGTCACGCAGCATCGCTTCAGTATTGCGCTGCGAAGGTGGATCAGCACCGCATTTGGTAAGTGATCAATACATAATTCCACACCTGTAAGAAATTCTGATGCTGAAAATACAACCATACTATACTGGGTTCAGTCACATTAATGTGAAAACATGTGGAATCTCTGAATAACCACATTTTCCAGCGCTGATAGCTACGGGATGTGCAGGAAAGAAATCAGTGAGGTTCTGGAAGGAACGTACATCGAAGTGGAGCCAAGCCTACTGCTGTGCCGTGGCTCTCTGCGCGAGGTTTCTCCGTCTAGGATCCATGGCACCTACAGCCAGATCGAGACGGTTCCACAGATTTTCGATTGTGTTTATATCTGGGGAATTTAGTGGCCAGGGATTGTAACCTCCCCCGCACTTACTGACCTTAATGATAGTGAAAAATTAAACCGCGTGTACCTAATGGAAATTTGGGAAAAGCAATCGTCACAGAAGTTAATCTGTCGGTAAACAGGGAGGAAGGGTTACATCCAAATTAAAGGAAAAATGTAAATGGAATTGGTGGAAATTAATTTTGAAAAAGGGTAAAGTTAATAAAGGAAGTAAATGTGCGGTCGTTACGTTAACAATTCTTGTTGTTGTTGTGGTCTTCAGTCCTGAGACTGGTTTGATGCAGCTCTCCACGCTACTCTATCCTGTGCAAGCTTCTTCATCTCCCAGTACGTACTGCAGCCTACATCCCTCTGATTCTGCTTAGTGTATTCATCCCTTTGTCTCCCTCTACGATTTCTACCCTCCACGCTGCCCTCCAATACTAAATTGGTGATCAATTGATGTCTCTGAACATGTCCTACCAACCGATCCCTTCTTCTTGTCAAGTTGTGCCACAAGCTCCTCTTCTCCCCAACCCTATTCAGTACCTCCTCATTAGTTATGTGATCTATCCATCTAATCTTCAGCATTCTTCTGTAGCACCACATTTCGAGAGCTTCTATTCTCTTCTTGTCCAAACTAGTTATCGTCCATGTTTCACTTCCATACATGGCTGCACTCCATACATATACTTTCAGAGACGACTTCCTGACACTTAAATCCATTCGGTTCAACTACTCTTCCAAGTCCTTTGCTGTCTCTGACAGAATTACAATGTCATCGGCGAACCTCAAAGTTTTTACTTCTTCTCCATGAATTTTAATACCTACTCCGAATTTTTCTTTTGTTTCCTTTACTGCTTGCTCAATATACAGATTGAATAACATTGGGGAGAGGCTACAACCCTGTCTCACTCGTTTCCCAACCACTGCTTCCCTTTCATGTCCCTCGACCCTTATAACTGCCATCTGGTTTCTGTACAAATTGTAAATAGCCTTTCCCTCCCTGTATTTTACCCCTGCCACTTTGAAAGAGAGTATTCCAGTCAACATTTTCAAAAGCTTTCTCTAAGTCTACAAATGATAGAAACGTAGGTTTGCCTTTTCTTAATCTAGCTTCTAAAATAAGTCATAGGATCAGTATTGATCACATGTTCCCATATTTCTACGTTAACAATTAACTGGCATTAATTAGATATTTGACATTTGGGGAAAATTACGCTCGCCAGTTCTATGGGCAACTACTATAATAACTGAAAAAGAAAAATTAATGCACATGTAATTAGCACTAAAAGCGTGGCAACTGAAGGTTGACACGTGTTGTGTGAAAACTGAATGTTTGTCTGAAGTAATAAATTTCGCTACACTCTGACTTTATTTAACAAAAGAATTAATAAAACCGGAAAACTGAAAGTTAATCTAGTGACTGAATTTAATGGTGAAATTTGTTTCTGATGAACTACGATATTAAATAAAATAAGGTTAGTCTTGGGCTACCTCAACAGTCATCTCAAAAGCTACTTAAATCTACGCAATTTAGAAATAACAGATTTAACTTTGAACTTGAATTAAATGATTTTGAACAATTAACAATAGTAAAATTTAGTACGTACCAAGCTGGGCTGCTGTCACAGGTAAGCTAAAATATGGTAACAAAACTTGCACTCTTAATTTGTGCTTGTGTAATCTAAATATAGTTCTGTTTGGTTATTGTAGCCAGCTGTCAATACTTTAGCTGAACTTTGAAGTTAAGGCAGTGAAATGGAATGATATTACTTTAATGCTGGCGTTTGAATTTCAACGACACTCGGGTTCATTTCGGAAAAGCAAGTGACCCTTCTTGGCAGTGCAATTGGGACAATGAGCTACAAAGGTTGATGGTAAGTTCCTATATTTTAGTGATGCAAAAGGAACAGTTTGAAAAGCTGAGGTCTGCCATACAGTTCTAAAACTTCACGTGCTTTCAGTCTTCCTTGTTGGTTGATTGAAGGTTTGAAGTCAGTGATCGAGGAGGTGGCGACGATTGCTTATTGTCGGCCGTCGTTGTTGCAGAAGCTGGATGTTGGCGCGCCTTCTTCTTGACACGGTCACCAGGCGAAACGGGGTCTTGATGTGTGCCAGCTAATGTTTCCCGTCCGCGACACAGTGCCAGAAACTATCATAGCAAGTCGAGCGCAGTTACATGCTGCCAAACCTCGAAAGCGCGGCAACTCGCGGGAGCGTCACTCAACACATTTGCTCCAACGCCCTACTCCAGACTCTGCTCTTCCCGCGCTCCACGCGGCAGAGTTAACCCTACCAAAGATCCTAAACACTTTGGTTCTCCACACGACCTATCGATGTAATCGTTGGATAGCATAGATTTCCTTAGGCAAGACCCAGCGTAAAAATACAAATAATATTCACAAAACAAACCAATTATATACATCGACATAAATGCATAAATATATATATATATATATATATATATATATATATATATATATATATATATATATATACACAAATTGTAAAACAATTACAATATATAAAGACACAGAAATGTCATATCTTCATGTAGCAAAATGAGGAAAAATTTTATATTACAATAGATGGAAATAGGAGGATATGCATTTGCGGTGTTACAGGGTCTGCAGTAAACTCATTCTGGTGCTTTGCGACCCACACATGTTAACTGCAAGCTATGTGACAGGTTCTTTGTCCTGCGAGTAGATGCCATCCTGCTGAGGAAAAACACACTACATGTGAGGATGGACGTAATGGTACCTAGGTGCCGGATTTTGTCACTGACACTATGTTTCAACCGTGATACGCTTGCGAACGGTTTACAGACAGTAATTTCGGAAAGACTCCAACCCTTGCCATGAAACACAATGATCGTGCCCTTCTGGAAGTCAGATAAATCACTCCGTTAGGGTATTATTACAACGACCGGGCTGTTAACTGAGTCCTCCCAATACACTTTACATACCCTCCACTGCCAGAGCTGCCATCTGTCGTCTGTGAGTTGTTACTGCGCGTTGACGTCGAACACAGGCGGCTGTCGCATTAATGTGACTGCACCCTATACTCTGCAGTTTTTCTCGCAGAGGGTAGGAAACGCGATTTGGGGTGAGCCATCAGAAGAAACTCCGGGCAACAGTTCCAGACAGAACTGAATCGTTTCCGACTCGCCTTAATGTCACCGGCTAGCTTTCACTGAAGTTCATAAAATAGACTTTTTGCAAATATGTTTGTTATTTTTAGAACGGAATGACCAATTATATGTTTTAGAGTCGTATGTTTGACAATAGGTGAAGGTTCTAATTTTTTTTTCAATTGGAATCCTAGAACAAAATTAATAGACAAATAAAATTCTTATTACTTACCTAACCTTACAAGGTTACGGTCATCGAGACCTCTTTTACATCTAACCAGGCATTCTTGATATTTTGTATGCATAAGTTAAACTTAATATAAAACTTTAAAAAAATTTAGTAATAGGTACAATGCAAAAGGAGAAAATAAGGCACAGTTTACATTCTTTGATGATTATAACAATAGAGAAAAGGTACAGGGAGATAGTTTAGAACTACGAGGGCCATCACCAAAGGATATGTGAGAAGAGGCAGAAGAGAGAGAGAGAGAGAGAGAGAGACAGAGAGACAGAGAGAGAGAGAGAGAGAGAGAAACTTGATAAACCTAAATACTATGAAGGTGAGGTAAAGAACGTGACGTGACTGATAGAGACATGAAAAGAGCAAGAAGTGTAAACCGGAGAAAACGAGAGCATCACATATATTAATTCTCGATGGTGCTTTTTGTGGGTACGCCATATTTCCCGTATTACTTAATAAAAATTAATGATTGAAGCCACATTGAAAAGATTCCGTTCATGACTAATTACGAGAAGTACACAAATAGTTTAAAGTTGTTGTTTCCGGTGAAAAAATTATTTTGAAAACTTTTTATAAAAGTAGTGTAGAAGCTTCCATCTACTAACACTGACGATAACTGCTGCATTTGCTTAGATACTTTACGCAAGCGTAGTCTGTCGCACGCTTTCAGTCATACATTGAATGTAAGGAAGCTAAGTAGAAGCTGAAAGAAAAACAAAAGGCAACAGCCGAGCGAGATTTTTCTGTTTAGTAAAAGTGACAAAAGGCAGATTACAGAGTATCTGACGGCTCAAAACAAAAGTTTTCTCACAAGTACAGATAGTGTTGAGGATCAGTGGACAAAGTTCAAAACCATTGTACAATATGCGTTAGATGAGTATGTGCCAAGCAAGATCGTAAGATATGGAAAAGAGCCACCGTGGTACAACAACCGAATTAGAAAACTGCTGCGTAAGCAAAGGGAACTTCACAGCAAACATAAACATAGCCAAAGCCTTGCAGACAATCAAAAATTACGCGAAGCGAAATGTAGTGTGAGGAGGGCTGTGCGAGAGGCATTCAATGAATTCGAAAGTAAAGTTCTATGTACTGACTTGGCAGAAAATCCTAAGAAATTTTGGTCTTATGTCAAAGCGGTAGGTGGATCAAAACAAAATGTCCAGACACTCTGTGACCAAAATGGTACTGAAACAGAGGATGACAGACTAAAGGCCGAAATACTAAATGTCTTTTTCCAATGCTGTTTCACAGAGGAAGACTGCACTGTAGCTCCTTCTCTAGATTGTCGCACAGGTGACAAAATGGTAGATATCGAAATAGACGACAGAGGGATAGAGAAACAATTAAAATCGCTTAAAAGAGGAAAGGCCGCTGGACCTAATGGGATACCAGTTCGATTTCACACAGAGCACGCGAAGGGACTTGCCCCCCTTTTTGCAGCGGTGTACCGTAGGTCTCTGGAAGAGCGTAGCGTCCCAAAGGATTGGAAAAGGGCACAGGTCATCCCCGTTTTCAAGAAGGTACGTCGAACAGATATGCAGAACTATAGACCCATATCTCTAACGTCGATCAGTTGTAGAATTTTGGAACACGTATTATGTTCGAGTATAATGACTTTTCTGGAGACTAGAAATCTGCTCTGTAGGAATCAGCATGGGTTTCTAAAAAGACGGTCGTGTGAAACCCAGCTCGCGCTGTTCGTCCACGAGACTCAGAGGACCATAGACACGGGTTCACAGGTAGATGCCGTGTTTCTTGACTGCCGCAAGGCGCTCGATACAGTTCCCCAACGTCGTTTAATGAACAAAGTAAGAGCATATGGACTATCGGACCGATTGTGTGATTGGATTGTGGAGTTCCTAGATAACAAAACGCAGATGTCATTCTCAATGGAGAGAAGTCTTCCGAAGTAAAAGTGATTTCAGGTGTGCCGCAGGGGAGTGTCGTAGGACCGTTTCTATTCACAATATACATAAATGACCTCGTGGATGACATCGGAAGTTCACTGAGGCTTTTTGCAGATTATGCTGTGGTGTATCGAGAGGTTGTACTGAAATGCAGGTGGATCTGCATCGAATTGACGCATGATGCAGGGAATGGCAATTGAATCTCAATGTAGACAAGTGTAATGTGCTGCGAATACACAGAAAGACAGATCCCTTATCATTTAGCTACAAAATAGCAGGTCAGCAACTGGAAGCAGTTAATTCCATAAATTATGTGGGAGTACGCATTAGGAGTGATTTAAAATGGAATGATCATATAAAGTTGATCGTTGGTAAAGCAGATGCCAGACTGAGATTCATTGGAAGAATTCTAAGGAAATGCAATCCGAAAACAAAAGAAGTAGGTTACAGTACGCTTGTTCGCCCACTTCTTGAATACTGCTCAGCAGTGTGGGATCCGTACCAGGTGGGGTTGATAGAGGAGATAGAGAAGATCCAACGGAGAGCGGCGCGCTTCGTTACAGGATCATTTAGTAATCGCGAAAGCGTTACGGAGATGATAGATAAACTCCAGTGGAAGACTCTGCAGGAGAGACGCTCAGTAGCTCGGTACGGCCTTTTGTTGAAGTTTCGAGGACATACCTTCACCGAGGAGTCAAGCAGTATATTGCTCCCTCCTAGGTATATCTCGCGAAGAGACCATGAGGATAAAATCAGAGAGATTAGAGCCCACACAGAAGCATACCAACAATCCTTCTTTCCACGAACAATACGAGACTGGAATAGAAGGGAGAACCGATAGAGGTACTCAGGGTACCCTCCGCCAAAGACCGTCAGGTGGCTTGCGGAGTATGGATGTAGTTGTAGAGTCTCATATTCACTAGAAATAATATTCCCAATTGTTACTTCATTGGCGGACTGGGAGGCTGCGGTAAAACAACTGTGCACAAAATTTTGTGTCACATTTTACGAGGTGGAAAGAACGTTGATTTAACAGTTGAGTGGACGGGTATTGCTGCCAATCTCCTACCAGGTGGATGCACGTCACATTCGATTTTCAAGTCACCTGCGCCCATTTTGAAAACATCGGCCTCAAAGATGCGCTCTCACGCCAAGGACATACAAGTTTTCCCTGACTCTGATCTCCTCGTTTCGGGCTCGATTTCAGTGGTTCTCAAAGTAGCGTTAACCGCTGTCAGTCGACTTTTGAGGGACATCGTGAATAATAACCTCACTCAAGGACGTTTCCGTTGATTGTTACCCATCCTTAGATATGTTAATAGAACAACCATTGTGAGAACTACAGCTAAACGATTAACCTTATGGTCTCATGTTAAAATTCGTAAGTTGACTCAGAAGATGAGACCAAATGGTGATCCATTTTTCAGTGACTGGTTGTTTGTGTTGCGCAACGGTGATTTAGAAAATCAAACAGCAAACGTGTTACTTCGATGAAGCGAACGAAATTGATAAACATTCTTACCGTAATTGCGATAGTTTTGGTACCACCATATTCAGTGGCAAAGAAATCAAAGGCGAAAATGTTTTGCAGTACTATTCGACGGCGATTATCTGTCCAAAAAATGATGATCTACAGTAATTAATGAGTATGTCGGTTAAACTTTGGCACCTGGTGCGGCAAAAGTTTTCCAAGTTCTGATTCTGTCCAACTTGAAGTAATAAACGACGTTCAATTGGAGCCAGAAGAATTCTTGTTCTCTTTAAATCCGTCCGGTTTGCCACATCATTAATTGCTTTTAAAGAAAAAGTATATTATGTTAATTAGAAAGCTTAATGCTAATCAAAGATTAATTACTGGTGTAAGATCAGTGGTAATTTACTGAAGCGAGTACATCAACCCCGCCAAATTTTTGATTCCGATAAAACTGTGCTCATACTCTGCATTAACCACACACATTCTCATCCCACTATGCCTTTCCATTTTGGAAATTAGTAGGAAGGTCTTATGGGACCAAACTGCTGAGGTCATCGGCCCCTAAGCCTACACACTACTTAATCTAACTTAAACTAACTTACGCTAAGGACAACACACATACCCATGCCCGAGAGAGGACTCGAACCTCCGACGGGAGGAGTCTCCCAGACCGTGACAAGACGCCTCAGACTGGGCGGTTACCCCACGCTATGCCTTACCCAAATGATAAGAAAACAATTCCCAATAAAAGTAGCATCCGCTATGACCGTTAATAGCCACAGTTCAGATGCTTCAAAGGGTAGGTTTGCCTTTACCAGAACCTGTACTTTCGCATAGACAGTTCTACGTCCCTTTTTCACGAGTTCGCACATTCATTCGTATTTAAGTTTGTGACGAAGACACATACAGCCAAAACGTAAACGATAATCTCAATATACAACCAACATTATTTCCAAAGGAGTTTTGAAAAATAAGTTTAAAAAGCGAAATTAACCTAACAACGACAATATCTTATGTTTTACAATGAGCTATACTGTGTATAACGATACCAACGTTTCACAATGAGACTAATAGTTGTTACTACTATTCAAAATATAGTATTTTTATTAGTAAAGACTTGCATTTACTTACTTCTCCATTAATATATTACCCATCGGTGATTATTCAGAATAAAGAAGAAATTATTGCCACTGGTCAACTAATTTGTTTTACTGTTTGACAGGCTGAAAACTGGCCTTACTAGCCAATTTTTTGAGAATCGTTACCAGGGCGTCTTTCAACTTCTTCTTAAGAGGAGCAGGACGTCAAATGAGCTGACTTGGAGAAGAAGAGGCACCGCACGACATTTTAATTCCCACTGTCTATACTTTCACAAATAAATCCATAAAACTTTGTTAGCTTGACTAGCAAGGATTCAGGATTAACACTCACAGCAGTGTAAGTTCGAAAACATGACAAAATAAACTTTTTTTACATGGGAAATTTCATTAGTTTTTTACTTACTATTGGCTGCATTTGTTGCTACAGGTGCCCTTTTCTTCATAAGTAAGAGAGATTCTTCAATGAATTTTGCACAGCATACAAACCATAATTACTGGTATATGAAACTCCAGAATTTATTTAATTTATGAGAAAATGAGTGAGCTGTTGCATTTTTAACTTAATGTTTAGAAAAAAACTCAAATTTTATAGTTAATTATTTCAATTTTTACCACGTTTTTTGAAAGATTTGGAAAATTCTTGATATGAAATTTCACATGTAAAAAAAGTTTATCTTGTTATGTTTTTGAACTTCCACTGCTATGAGTGTGAATCATAAATCCTTCTTGGTTATGCTGACAAAGTCTTATGAATTTATTTGTAAAACTATAGACAGTGGAAATTAAAATGTCTGTAATACCTCTCCCGCTCCAAGTCGGCCGTTTGACGCCCTTCCCCCCCCCCCCTCCACACCCCCCTTAAAGCAACAGGACTTTCAGTTGTGTGCGGAGTGGAGGGTAGCTTTTGAGAGACGTACGGCAGCAACAGAGAAACAGTTTAAGTGCTTTTTTGGTTTCGCGGATGGGCACAGCTACGGTACTATATAAGTAAGGCCTTGTGTTTTGATTGTGATAGAATGTTACGTACTTCATCTCTGATGCAAACAGTGTGGTGCTTGTACACTTGACGAGCCCCTGAAGTAAACGTAGTGTATAGTAGTCTCTTAACTTGTCTGGTCGCTATCAGTCTAAATATGTTTATGAAGCACTGACATGGCCAAATAGATGGATGTTGCAGATGTAATGAACCCAAGTAGTAATGGATAGTTTTAACAGTCCAGTGTTCTCAATATTTATGCCGCGCTGGATTGCATCCCATACGTAGAGATTCGGTATAATGGGTGACTGCGCGAGCTTATGGTTCACATCCTTTGTAAATTTGTTCCTTCGATTTTTGAGCGCACAGGGGCGAGTAGAATTCTCCCTACATGTGGCTAGATGCTCAACCCAGCTCCCGCCAAAGTTTTAATACTAGGGCTGCATTAGCTAGTCAGCCTAACTTCTTCATCATGTACATCAATGATCCACAAGCCACCAGGCTGTGTGTGGCGTAGGTTATTTCTGGTACCACTATATGATCCCCTGTACCCTCTACTATTCGCTAATGGCACTTGGGATGAATGATTTTAGGTAAATCTCTATATTTGCTCTAATTTCTCGAATGTTCTCGTTGTAATCATGTCGCGAGGTGTATGTGGGAGGAAGTTATACGTCCTACGGCTCTTCCCGGAACGTACTCTCTCGGAATTTCAAAAGTAAATCAGTCCGTAACGCGCAATACATCTGCTGTAGCGTCCGCTAAGTGAGTTCGTTAGTCATCGCTGAACGGTCTTGGACTGACTAAACGACTCTGCAACGAAACGTACTGATCTTAGTTAAATCTTCCGTGCCTCTTCTATGAGTCCTAAATGGTATGGGTCCCAGAGTGATGAACACTGCTAAAGAATCGGTCGAGCAAGTGTTTCGAAACCACTTATTGTGGATGAGTTAAATTTCCTTAAGACTTTTCTTACGAGTCTCAAACTAGCATCTGATTTTCCTATATTTTTTTGTGGTCATTCCACTTATGGTAGCTCCGGATAGTTACTCCTAGATATTTTATGGTAGATACCGTTTCAAGTAGTTTGTCATCAGTGGTGTGATCGCACAGTAGTGGATTTCTTCTCGGGCGTATTCGCATTATGTTATATTTATTTACTTCCAGTTTTAACTACCAGTCCATCATGTTGGCATGTTCCAAGTGGACGACTGCACGATCACTCTCGCATAAGAAATTGGTTGCGAGAGGCTAACCCTCCTCCTCCCCCCCCCCCCCCCCATGTTCCTGTTTTACTTCACTGTTTTGATAAATATAACTATAGCTTTCTCACAGACTATTTGAAAGCCACCGGAATCAAGATTTAATTTTTTGAGTTGCCGAGGTCTCAATTTTACATGGCATCAGCCCGGTTCGTAATAGGATGCGTAGTTTTGGTTTTAATTTGCGTGCAGACCTCTATTTGTACATTAAAATTCCATTATTGCTCTCTTGTGCATTTTATGTCACTGTTCTACTTAACACTATTATGCATACCGTTGGTTGTATTGTGTTTGCATTTGGGGTTTTCCTTTCACTTCAGGTATGTCTGTCTACAAGCTACATTTCTGATACTGTTATATGATGTTATTTCGAATTTTGTTCTTCAGCTATTGTTGTACTTATTGTATGATGTATTATGTTTCACTTTTCATATTTTGTCCTTTGTTTTAAGGGCATTTTAATGTTTGTCGTAATCTTACTGTACAGTACTGTTAGTAATTCTGTTCCAATGTCATTGTTATCACAGCCGATGGGTGTCTGATCTTTGTCTAATTGCGCTTTCATTTTATTTTAAGAGTGTGTTTGTATCTCAACTTCGTAATTTTGTTCTATTCTTCTTCTTTGTAGTTATGTTTCTTTGGCACTTTATACTCGTTGTAGGCTGTATGGTCCTTGTTATTCAGAGCCAAAATAAAGAAATAAAAAATAATAAAAAGACTACCAGTCCTTGTACCACTTCTCAGTCCTCTGCAGGACCTTTTGCAAATCGCCACAGTTTTCAGAGGTTGTCACCTTCTCGTAGACAACCGCATCATTTGGGAATAGCTTCATGTAGTTTCCGATATTTTCTACTACATCATTTACATATATTGTAAACGGTTCTATCACTGTTCCTTGGGATACTTTAACATGAATGCCGAGGTAGTGCACACACCCATGGGGCGGGTAGGCTAGGGCCACCTGTGTTGTCGCACGACTAGTATATTAATTTTTGTCAGATGGCCAAATCTGTAGCTAATTGCAGAGAGTAAGTGTATGTGTGGAGTTGCAGACAATACTAAACGCATTTCGTATACTCAAGATACGGTGATCGCTGCTGACTTTGACCGCATTTTTGAGGGAGAGAAATCGTCGAATACCTCTCCAGCGGAGATCGTAATCTGTCTGGCGGAAGGCTGGCTCCGCCAACCATTGCCTCACTCCTTCATTACTGCCCTCTTAATTGTAGCTTCGGACTTCACTCGGTGCCCTGTCCTCTTGGCAGGAACAATTAATACGGGGAGTACAAACGTGGGGGATTTTACGCTCACGTGCCCACCAAAGGAATGATTTTATCTCGTCTGGAGGAAACGCTGCAAGTGTGCAAAAGGTCGAGTTAGCGGAATTGTTTTGAAAGAAAGCAGCGCTCTTCTATGGAGTCACAGGGGACGTGAATCAACGTAACGTAGCTTCCTGTTTTGCAGTTAGCAATTTCTTTTTCCTCTGTAAATGAGGTTACAATTATTGCAGTTGTTTTTACCGCTCAAAATATCTGTTCGCACCAGTTGCAACGACCATATCGACACACGAAAGTTAGCGATTCTATTTTTCTCTAGTAGCTTTGATGTCCGGCGCAAGTTGCTGCAATAGTTTGCGCACGATAACATGCTGACTTTTTCGACAAGGATCCAATTCTGTTCTCTCACACTTTTTGTCAGTATTGTCACTCGTAAGGATTCCCGCACTCAGTTTTACCTACAACTAGGGTAAAATGCACTAATGTGGAAAACGTGCCTACTGTGAAATGCCAATGCGTTCACTCTGTCTGAAGGTGACATCTGCTGGAAAATAGTGCACCTGCCACTGCAGTGACAATGTCGGAGAATGCATTACCGTTCGTTCCTGGGTTTCCTGCGACGCAGTAAATGGTTTCACAAATGTTGAGTTTTTCTGTCTTCAGGATAGAATGGACAGTAAAGATATAAACATAAGTGAAATTAATATATAATTATTATGCTCTGATAAAAAAATTGTGGGATTCTTCTACATAGACTGCTAAAACACTGCTAAAATCGGTTTGCGTGTGGCATTGTTGAAACAAAATGGCCAGAACGTTCCTATTGTGGTATACTATGTCGATCTCAATGTTGACAATTCCATATTCAGAATACTTTCACATGGTAAAGATTGTCTTTATGTTTTGGCATATAGGAACCCGCTTAGAATAAATATCTGGCTATATTTTTCATTATCGTTTCTGCTTTAACTCGTATACTTTTAAGTCTTGGTTATTACAGTGTAGAGATACTTTCTAACAAAATCTTTTGCCCGTGTTTGTGTTTTTGATGCCGCAAAAGTGTTGGGACGTTCCTGGCAGCAGTAGAGGCCGTGTCGGCAAAAATGAGGATGTCTTTAAAGCGTACGTAAATGTTGAAAAGTGACAGAAATTTAAATGTTGACGACACTGTTAACGTACTACTAGGAAGAAAGTCTACTTTACCAGTAAATATGGGAAAGAATCTTGCGGATAATTCTATGGGGATAGAGAAGAGAATTTTAGGCCCGTCCAGTAAAGATGCACGCTGACTTGCTTTTCATTTTTGTCGGGCCAACAATAGAATATAATGCCCATTCAAGAGTAAAATGAGTCTCCCGGAAGTAGTTAAAGATATTTCTAAAGATGAATCAATCCGTATCTTTAAGAACACATGAATTAACATCACTGTCCAGAGTGCGCGGGTACAAAAAAGAAAATATGTCTCTGTTCTCTGCTATTTCAGAAAGAGTGCTTAAACGATGTTCTAACAAACCTGACAGAAAATACAGTTGTGATAAGACAGGACTAACCGTTGTACAATCAAAAGGGGCGAAGGTCGTAGCAGAGAAAGGGAAGAAGCAAGTACCTTCCCTTTCTTCGGCTGAACGGCTAAATCACCGTCGTTGTTTGCACGATTGCAGCTGGAAATTATGTACTGCCGCTCATGATATTTCGAAGGTAGAATACGATGAAAATGAGCTGATAGGCAGATCATCACCTGGGTTGATATTTGACTGTCAAAAATCCAAATGGACATATTCACGAAATGGTTTAAACACTTTGTAACAACAACCGAACCTTCTGCTTCAGACGCAGACCTGTTTATTCTTGATGGTCATTATTCGCATTCTAGAAAATTATATGTCATTATTATTGCAAATGAGCATCACGTCTCATTTGTTTGCCTCCCTCAACACAGTTCTCTTAAACTGCAACCATTAAATATTGCATTTATGCACTCCCTGAACAGTTTCTACAATGCAAAAATTCGGACATGGGTGGCGAATCACAGAGACCCAGAACGTCTGGCTATACACAACTAGATCTCCGAGTTTCTAGCAAAAGGTTATGTTAAAGCGGCAACACTGGAAACTGGGATTGGGAAAGCTCGTATCTACTCCTTCAACAGGAACATATTTAGTGAACACTACTTCCGAGACGAGCCCATTTATAAGGAAATAACCAACAAGAAATAAAGGGACAATAATTCTAAACGGTCAATCGCTGGAGCATTTGAAATAAGTCACTTTTCCAGCGTAGGTCCAAGTGCAGCAAACAAGAGAGGTCCGAAGTCTGGGTCAGCAAAATTACTTATGTCCACTCCAAACAAGGATGAGCTGCAACAATCTAAATTCCACACTGGAAATAAACCTACTCTTAGTAAATGCAATTTTTTCGCTAAAAAAAACGGCAGTAAGAGATTGAAGAAACACTGCAATAAAACATTCAACAGTTCTGAAGACGAATCAGAAATAGAGGAGACGTCTCGCGAAAGTTCATCTGATCAGGATGCCGAACGTATCTTTGTCGGAAGTTATGGCCAAAAAGTATTAATGGTGTCTGGGCCCAATGCCAAACATGCAAGCTATGGGGCGATAGACAATGTGGTGGAAACCCAAAAAAGTAGTTCAGTCATGGGAAGTTTGTGAAAAAAATGTTCTGTGCAAATAAAAAAAGTTGACCAACTCCTCAAATGAGATTTTTTTAAACGTGACAACTAACGATAAAATGAAAACAAAAATGGTTCAAATGGCTCTGAGCACTATGGGACTTAACATCTCAGGTCATCATTCCCCTAGAACTTAGAATGACTTAAACCTAACTAACCTAAGAACATCACAAACATACATGCCCGAGGCAGGATTCGAACCTGCGACCGTAGCGGTCGCGCGGTTCCAGACTGTAGTGCCTAGAACCGCTCTGCCAGCCCGGACGGCAAAATGAAAACAGAATATTGATTACAAGTGTTTACAAGTTATAATGTTCATTTACTTCAAACATCTGTTAACCTAAATTGGTTGATATAAAACTTTCTCATTTGTAGTTTGGAGAATTCTCCTTTAGCATTTCCTTGTACCCAGCGCTAAACAAGTGCACTTTTGAAAATATGATTTATTGCATTTAACATTACTTTGTTTGGTTTGTACTTTTAATATGATATTTGCAAATAAGTTGCGAACTGTTCTCTCAATTACGACTATTTTATTTCAAAGTGCAATACATTAAGTGATATTAAAAGTATTCCACATTGGGGAACTGTACACCCCACGGTTTGCCACATAGTAGAATAGATGGCTAAGTACACCTTCGTAACAAGAGGGTTTTAATGATATCATTGAAGGGGAACCGTGATATCAGAGCAAATGAAACCGTCGATGCTCTTGCTACGTTTTGTATTCACTACGTAATCAAAAGTATACGGAAACCCCCAAAAACATACGTTTTTTATATTATGTGCATTGCGCTGCCACCTACTGCCAGGTACTCCATATGAGTGTTTATTAGACATCGTGAGAGAGCAGAATGGAGCTCTCAGCGGAACTCACAGTCCTCGAACATGGTTAGGTTATTGCTTGTCACGTGTGTCATACGTCTGTACGCTGTTTGCGATATGACAGTGAAGTGGAAACGTGAAGGGACACGTACAGCACAAAAGCCTACAGGCCGACCTCGTGTGTTGAATGACAGAGACCGCCGACATTTGAGGAGGGTCGTAATGTGTAATAGGACGACACCTATCGAGACCATCACACAGGAATTCCAGACTGCATCAGGATCCACTTCAAGTACCATGAAAGTTAGGATGGAGGTGAGAAAACTTGGATTTCATGGTCGAGCCTACTCATAAACCATACATCACGCTAGTAAATGCCAAATGACGCCTCACTTGGTGTAAGGAGCATAAACATTGGACGACTGAAAAAGTTCTGTGGAGTGACTAATCACGGTACACAATGTGGCTATCCGATGGCAGGGTGTGGGTATGGCGAATGCCCGGTGTCATCAAGGCTAAGGGTGGGCCAACACCATTTGAATTCCAGCATTACCTACCGATGGAGTGCTTCACGATCCTGTAAGTTGTTTTCAGCCAGGTGTCCGGAGACTTTTGATGAAACAGTAAGATGTATCATGTAATTGAGATTGCTGTGCATCAATGTGACAGTACGAGAGAGGGAGACAATAATATTCTCTATTAGTCTGTGGGATAGGGCGCTTAGATATTTACTCTTAGATATTTAGCTTTTTCTCTTGTTAATATTTAATTTTATGAGTGGGTAGTCTAATCTTTAAAGCGTAGTACAATATTTTATTTTATTTATTTATTTATTTTTTGTGATATGTTACAATGTTACAACATGGACGATAACTAGTTTGGACAAGAAGAGAATAGAAGCTTTCGAAATGTGGTGCTACAGAAGAATGCTGAAGATAAGGTGGGTAGATCACGTAACTCATGAGGAGGTATTGAATAGGATTGGGGAGAAGAGAAGTTTGTGGCACAATTTGACTAGAAGAAGGGATCGGTTGGTAGGACATGTTTTGAGACATCAAGGAATCACAAATTTAGCATTGGAGGGCAGCGTGGAGGGTAAAAATCGTAGAGGGAGACCAAGAGATGAATACACTAAGCAGATTAAGAAGGATGTAGGTTGCAGTAAGTACTGGGAGACGAAGAAGCTTGCACAGGATAGAGTAGCATGGAGAGCTGCATCAAACCAGTCTCAGGACTGAAGACCACAACAACAACAATGTTACAATACAGCATCACCGGTCTGTTGCGGTCTAACTGTGTTGGTGTTATTGTTGTTGTGGTCTTCAGTCCTGAGACTGGTTTGATGCAGCTCTCCATGCTACTCTATCCTGTGCAAGCTTCTTCATCTCCCAGTACCTACTGCAACCTACATCCTTCTGAATGTGCTTAGTGTATTGATCTCTTGGTCTCCCTCTACGATTTTTACCCTTCACGCTGCCCTCCAATGCTGAATTTGTGATCCCTTGATGCCTCAAAACATGTCCTACCAACCGATCCCTTCTTCTAGTCAAGTTGTGCCACAAACTTCTCTTCTCCCCAATCCTATTCAATACCTCCTCATTAGTTACGTGATCTACCCACCTTATCTTCAGCATTCTTCTGTAGCACCACATTTCGAAAGCTTCTATTCTCTTCTTGTCCAAACTGGTTATCGTCCATGTTTCACTTCCATACATGGCTACACTCCATACAAATACTTTCAGAAACGACTTCCTGACACTTAAATCTATACTCGATGTTAACAAATTTCTCTTCTTCAGAAACGATTTCCTTGCCATTGCCAGTCTACATTTTATATCCTCTCTACTTCGAACATCATCAGTTATTTTACGCCCTAAATAGCAAAACTCCTTTACTACTTTAAGTGTCTCATTTCCTAATCTAATCCCCTCAGCATCACCCGATTTAATTTGACTACATTCCATTATCCTCGTTTTGCTTTTGTTGATGTTCATCTTATATCCTCCTTTCAAGACACTGTCCATTCCGTTCAACTGCTCTTCCAAGTCCTTTGCTGTCTCTGACAGAATTACAATGTCATCGGCGAACCTCAAAGTTTTTACTTCTTCTCCATGAATTTTAATACCTACTCCGAATTTTTATTTTGTTTCCTTTACTGCTTGCTCAATATACAGATTGAATAACATTGGGGACAGGCTACAACCCTGTCTCACTCCTTTCCCAACCACTGCTTCCCTTTCATGCCCCTCGACTCTTATAACTGCCATCTGGTTTCTGTACAAATTGTAAATAGCCTTTCGCTCCTTGTATTTTACCACTGCCACCTTCAGAATTTGAAAGAGAGTATTCCAGTTAACGTTGTCAAAAGCTTTCTCTAAGTCTACAAATGCTAGAAACGTAGTTTTGCCTTTTCTTAATCTTTCTTCTAAGATAAGTCGTAAGGTTAGTATTGACTCACGTGTTCCAACATTTCTACAGAATCCAAACTGATCCTCCCCGAGGTCCGCTTCACCCGTTTTTCCATTCGTCTGTAAAGAATTCGCGTTAGTATTTTGCAGCTGTGACTTATTAAACTGATAGTTCGGTAGTTTTCACATCTGTCAACACCTGCTTTCTTTGGGATTGGAATTATTATATTCTTCTTGAAGTCTGTGGGTATTTCGCCTGTCTCATACATCTTGCTCACCAGATGGTAGAGTTTTGTCATGACTGGCTCTCCCAAGGCCATCGGTAGTTCTAATGGAATGTTGTCTACTCCCGGGGCCTTGTTTCGACTCAGGTCTTTCAGTGCTCTGTCAAAATCTTCACGCAGTATCTTATCTCCCATTTCATCTTCATCTACATCCTCTTCCATTTCCATAATATTGTCCTCAAGTACACCGCCCTTGTATAAACCCTCTATATACTCCTTCCACCTTTCTGCCTTCCCTTCTTTGCTTAGAACTGGGTTTCCATCTGAGCTCTTGATATTCATACAAGTGGTTCTCTTCTCTCCAAAGGTCTCTTTAATTTTCCTGTAGGCAGTATCTATCTTAACCCTAGTGAGACAAGCCTCTACATCCTTACATTTGTCCTCTAGCCATCCCTGCTTAGCCATTTTGCACTTCCTGTCGATCTCATTTTTGAGACGTTTGTATTCCTTTTTGCCTGCTTCATTTACTGCATTTTTATATTTTCTCCTTTCATCAATTAAATTCAATATTTCTTCTGTTACCCAAGGATTTCTATTAACCCTCGTCTTTGTACCTGCTTGATCCTCTGCTGCCTTCACTACTTCATCCCTCAGAGCTACCCATTCTTCTTCTACTGTATTTCTTTCCCCCATTCCTGTCAATTGTTCCCTTATGCTGTCCCTGAAACTCTCTACAACCTCTGGTTCTTTCAGGTTATCCAGGTCCCATCTCCTTAAATTCCCACCTTTTTGCAGTTTCTTCAGTTTCAATCTGCAGTTCATAACCAATAGATTGTGGTCAGAATCCACATCTGCCCCTGGAAATGTCTTACAATTTATAACCTGGTTCCTAAATCTCTGTCTTACCATTATATAATTTATCTGATACCTTTTAGTATCTCCAGGATTCTTCCAGGTATACAACCTTCTTTTATGATTCTTGAACCAAGTGTTAGCTATGATTAAGTTATGCTCTGTGCAAAATTCTATAAGGCGGCTTCCTCTTTCATTTCTTCCCCCCAATCCATATTCACCTACTATGTTTCCTTCTCTCCCTTTTCCTACTGACGAATTCCAGTCACCCATTACTATTAAATTTTCGTCTCCCTTCACTACCTGAATAATTTCTTTTATCTCGTCATACATTTCATCAATTTCTTCATCATCTGCAGAGCTAGTTGGCATATAAACTTGTACTACTGTAGTAGGCATGGGCTTTGTGTCTATCTTGACCACAATAATGCATTCACTATGCTGTTCGTAGTAGCTAACCCGCACTCCTATTTTTTTATTCATTATTAAACCTACTCCTGCATTACCCCTATTTGATTTTGTATTTATAACCCTGTAATCACCTGACCAAAAGTCCTGTTCCTCCTGCCACCGAACTTCACAAATTCCCACTATATCTAACTTTAACCTATCCATTTCCCTTTTTAAATTTTCTAACCTACCTGCCTGATTAAGGGATCTGACATTCCACGCTCCGATCCGTAGAATGCCAGTTTTCTTTCTCCTGATAACGACGTCCTCTTGAGTAGTCCCCGCCCGGAGATCCGAATGGGGGACTATTTTACCTCCGGAATATTTTACCCAAGATGACGCCATCATTATTTAACCATACAGTAAAGCTGCATGCCCTCGGGAAAAATTACGGCTGTAGTTTCCCATTGCTTTCAGCCGTTAGCAGTACCAGCACAGCAAGGCCGTTTTGGTTAATGTTACAAGGCCAGATCAATCAATCATGTGTTAGTGAGGCAGTAAATTTATCCACAGGGCAGTGACTGCGTCACTGCAATTCACTTTGGAGGTGTGACTTGTAGTCCCGTACCACCCTCTGGCGGTGACAGTACTACATCAGTCAGGCGGAAAAATTTTGCCTAACGTGGGCAGGTATGCTTGGAAAGTATTGGACGGAAAATGGGGGCTAGTCGCGCCAAAGGATGCTTCCGTGGTAGGCGTGCCAGACCTATCGTTAGCCATGGTCGGAATCCGATTCCTCTAAGATGGTTAGGGGAACCGGATGTCGATGCCAGCGGCATGGAAGTGTGGTCCCAACGTGGCGTAACCCATGGACAGTGTCTCGCAAGGCATCCACTTTCTCATAGAGCCGCCGCGCGTTGTTGCGTATGGTCGTCTTTAAGGGGACGATATCCGCTTCCTCGTGGAGAGTGACAATGCTCGCGAGTGGCGGTGCATGCAGGCTCCACCTGAGCACCTTGTTCTGCAGGCGTTGCAATGTCCGCATCCTGGTGACACTAATCGTGCCCCATGCAGCAGATCCATACGTGAGGGCAGACAGGATGACTGTTCGGTAAATGCGGAGCTTGGTATGCAGGTTAAGTTCCCTACTGCGGAAGAGCGGGTACAAAGCCCTGGATAGCTTTTGCCCCTTGTTAGTGACATACTCCGCATGACAGTGGAGCAGCATTCTCTCACATGAATTAGCGATTCGTTATGATAAAATTAGATATATAGTACAATATGTCTATACATGTGTATATATCATAGTGAATCGGTAAATCATGTGCGAGAAGAATTTCATTGGCACTAAGGTCAATAAAACTTCGTCTATTTCAAAAAGGTACGTGTGAATCGCTAAATCATGTGCGAGAAGAATTTCATTGGCACTAAGGTCAATAAAACTTCGTCTATTTCAAAAAGGTACGTGTTATTTCCGCAAACGAAGTGTACTCAAGTGTGATCTATTAATGATACCAGCTCGAGAACAATTCCGACGGGAGCGTTCAGTTCAGTTAAATAATATGATGCTTTCTTCGGAAAAGAAGTGATTTCACGGATCATTTTTTTTGCCACCAATATTTCTAAGAGCTGAACGAAAATCTGATTGCTATGCAACAGAGCCCACGACGAATATTTCTCCGCAACTTTGATTAACACTTCCAGCTTCAATACAACATCTGCATCTGCTGGAGCAGATCGCCATAACATCGGAAACGTGTAGTGTGAAAGCAGTTTCACCCATCGCCCTGTGTCCCACCAACGATGCATGTATTCACTACAACAGAACACACACACACACACACACACACACACATACAGCAATCACTCATACATATAAAGCCACAACAGAAGGTGGTGTGGGAAACATCTCAGTATAAAAGGCTCACTATAGGCAAGACACAAATAACAGTAAGTGAAGATACCTGAGTGATTTTATAACAGTGTATACAACGGGTCATATACGTATAATCACCAACTGGCGACAAATCAGAGCCTTATGGCTTAACGAGTAGCCCCCTCGTATATAGTTCCAACGTACGGGAAGACGTAATGCGGGAATCGTTTTGGGATGTATAACAGAATATTTCTCTTAACAATGTTTTGCCTATACTTTAATCATGGTAGATTCGAACAGCATATTCATCATCTACAACGTACTTACACACATTCTGCGATTATAGTGCGGAGCAATTGTTGGAAGGAACTACACAGATAAAAAAATTTATTTTTGCATCACCCCGGCTCTCAGAACTCCTGAAGATAGACGTTGCCTGTGGATATTGCTATCACAGACACAGTCCCTTTGACTGTTCAGAGATGTCACTAAACCCGCCAAAAGATGAAAACAATCATGCATGAGCACGCCTATTAAAAGGAGGGGCTCCGATAGCCGATCAGTTCCAGTCATTTGACCAGGAAGGAGGTACACGGCTCGTGTTGTCTGTAGTTTAACCATCCCTAGACGGTCAGGACCGCGGTTTGATCGCGTCTGCATTGTTACTTTGTGCCAGGAAGGGCTCTCAACAAGGGAAGCGACCAGGCGTTTCGAAGTGAACCAAAGCGATGTTGTTCGGCCATGGAGGAGATACAGACGGACAGGAACTGTAGATGACATGCCTTACTCTGGCCGCCCAAGGGCTACTACTGCAGTGGAAGACCGCTACCTACGGATTATTTCTCGGAGGAACCCTGACAGTCTCGCCACCATGTTGAATAATGCTTTTCGTGCAGCCACAGGACATCGTATTACGGCTCAAACTGTGCGCAATAGGCTACATGATGCGCAACTTCACTCCCGACGTCCATGGCGAGGTCCATCTTTGCAACCACGACACCATGCAGCGCGGTACAGATGGGCCCATCCACATGGCGAATGGACCATTCAGGATTGGCATCACGTTCTCTTCACCAGTGAGTGTCACATATGCCTTCAATCAGACAATCTTCGTAACGGCTATACGATACGTGAATTCCATCCTCTGACCGATAGTGCAACCATATCGGCAACATATTGGCGATGCATTCGTCTTCATGGACGACAATTCGCACCCTCATGGTGCACATCTTGTGAATGACTTCCTTAAGGGCAACGACATCGCTCGACTAGAGTGGCCAGCATGTTCTCTAGACATGAACCCTATCGAACATGCCTGAAATAGATTTAAAAGGGCAGTTTATGGACGACGTGGCCCACCAACCACTCTGAGGAAAATTTGGAAATTTGTGTTAAGGTCTTACGGGAACAAACTGCTGAGGTCATTGGTCCCTAAGCTTACACAGTACTTAATCTAACTTAAACTAACGTACGCTATGGACAACACACACACACACACACACACACACACACACACACACACACACTCACACACACACACACACACACACACACACACACACACACACACACACACACACGCCCGAGCCCGAGGGAGGACTCGAAACTCCGACGGGGCAGCCACAAAGACCGTGACAAGTCGCCTCAAGCCGTGCGGCTACCACACGCGGCCCACTCTGAGGTATTTACGCCTAATCGCCCTTAAGGAGTGGGAGAATCTGGACCAACAGTGCCTTGATGAACTTGTGGATAGTATGCAACGACGAATACAGGCATGCACCAGTGCGAGAGGACGTGCACCAATCTGGACCACCACCTCTGAATGTCTCGCTGTATGGTGGTACAACATGCATTGTGTGGTTTTCATGGGCAATAAAAAGGGCAGAAATGATGTTTATGTTGATCTCTATTCCAATTTTCTGTACAGGTTCCGGAATTCTCGGAACTGAGGTGATGCAGAACTTTTTTTGATGGGTGTATCTACCAGAATGAAGTCGCTGTTTGCAACCATATACAAGCCTGGGTGGATAATGTCTGCAGGATATCAGTTGAAGCGAAAAACATGAAAAATGGCCATAATTTTTAGTGAAAATGTTAATATTTCTTCGTCATTACGTATGAAACATTGAAAATACTATTCATTATTTCAGCATAGAAAACAAGCCAATGACTGTTTCCGTACAAAAAGCTCATAACATGTAACTTTTGGCCTTTCACTTATAAACATAAACTGAGATGGCAAGATATATTACTTTTATTGTTTTCCAGGTATGGGAAACATCTATAGAGTGTCATCATCCAAGACAGACACAGAAGACAGATCAAAGCGGTGTGGTTTAGGGTGCAGCCTGAGCAGATTTGCACCACCACTCATGAAATGCATAGTGTGTGCATTTTTGATCGGAAACGTTTACCTGTGTAATGCGGTTCTGTCACTGTCGGTGTAATTCATTAGCGTGCGCCGTGACTCTAATCGTGAAGAGGGCGAAACGGCTCGCGCACCATGGGTCAGCCTCTCAGCACGGTCCAATGCTGCAGAGGGTCCATTCAAGCTTAGATTGTTTCCCGCTGTATAACTTTACACCCAAAAAGGGTCTTCAGCCGAATTATTCCACGCCAGAGTGACGTCATCTGAATATCAATCAGTATCGTGACACACAAAACTCTGAACGTCGACTCGTAGTAGTCGCATTCGTTCAACAATATTAGATTTGTGTCTGGGTGGTAGACAGAAGTATGAAAGTTAAGTGGGAGGAAACGGAACTTTGTAGAGAGAGACAATTTTTGTTGATTTAAATACAAATAAATAGGGATTAGGAAGAAAAAAAGGAAAAATATTTCAAAACTGGATGCTATATATACGCATCATTAGCTGGTGATGAATCCGGAAATAGATCTCTTGGGGGTAACTGATAGTAAGTTTGTGAACGACACAGCTACGATGTTTACTTGTCGGAACTCCAACGGACAACAACCGCTAATACCGCACGTTGTTAGCATGCCAAGGTCACATGCAAATGCCGATTATAGAGACATCTAAATGTAGGGCAATATTGAGGACAAATTAAAATCTCGGCAAGGGACTCAAGATAACTGACAATAGGAAAGGGCATAAAATTAATCTTGCAATATAACGTACAACACACCAGAAAATGCAGGAGAGAAAAGATTTTTCAGTTGTAAAGTAAGTTTTATAATGTTGTTATACCATTAAAAATCGTACTAGAAGAGATTATGCTTAGAAAAACATTAGAGACGAAAAAGCTGCGGGTGGTATGGTATCTACTAGTGCACACTCACACTCTGATCGTGAACTATAAGTTACCGAGAGTAGGATGAAATTCAAAACAAAGTAAGAAGAAATCCGTAATTCGTGTAATTACGCCATTGGTAAACCAAGCAAATACGCCCCAAAGCTGTAGCCAGTGTGATAAGCAAGTAAACTGCAGAAAATGCAGTGCAATGGAACACTGTAAAGAAGGAAGCAATGAAAGTGTAAGAAGTCATTGGAAGTTTAACGGCAGAGATGAAAAGGAAAACTCTCAAGGGTAACTCACGAATTGCAAGGAGTTAATGATGAAAGTAGGAAATAGGAGATTCTAAAGACGGGAAAGGAAACTAGTATTGCACGTTCTTCAGAAACTAATTAAATAAAAAGAAAAATAAGCACAAGTAGACTGACCGAAAAAGAAATGTGGATGAATGATGATAATAAAATTTATTGGAGGAACTGGTAATGTGCCGGTCTAGAAACAAGGAAAAGTAGTTACTTATGAGCGACATACGTATGAAACCAACAGAACAGACACACGAAAAGGTATTTCAAAATCATAGTTGCTGTGAAAAACAAAACAGGCTTCTGTGAAACTCAACCAATACAAGGTTCATGAGGTACGTTCAAACGATTGTATTATTCTGTTATGTTACGTAGAGTCAAACCGTCAATGAATAATGCAACAGACGGCCCATCACGTTTCCGAAAAATCGTGTTGAAATCATTAACATGATTCCACCATTCAGCATGTTTCTGTACATTTTCTACAAGTTACTGAGGAGCTTTAGAAATATGAATGTTCTGCAAAAAGCAATCTTTCAATTTATGGAACCCAAGTGCAGTTACTCATCTCCGAGCCTTACGGTATTTTTGTAATAATTGTAATTTGAAGATCATTTTAATCTGTCGAATGATTTCACGTACGTTATATATAGTGAAAATCTGTAACATAAGTATGCGAATGCATGTGCGTCGACTGGTTTAGCGAGTCTTCTCGGAACATTGTTTCCAGTCAACTGTCTTCACGGCTAAAACACTGTCGCATCTCATGTGCTTACAGAAAGCCGTGCGTAGCAAGAGTAAGTTACATATCTTGTGAGTGTCCAAATGAGACGAAAGATAACTGAGATTCAAACCCTCGTCCGTTCATTCAGATTTACATTATACAAGTTTACCCTAAGCCGCTTAATATTAAAACTGCTATGCTTTCTTCTGAAGCACGCACTGGTGATTTCCTTGTGCATCTTCTTCAATCCCAGGTAGTTCCCCGTGTCGAACACCTGCATGTACATCATACTCCGCAAGCCACCTAACGTTGTGTCGTCGAGGTTCCTGAACCCTCCAACCCTGTTCCACTCGCGAATAGAGCGTGGGAAAAATAAATGTCGGTAAGCCTCTGTACTGGATCTAATTTCTCGAATTTTCTCCTACTGTTCATTACGTGAGGCGTATGTGAGGGAAGTTATATGTTGTATGACTCTTCTCGGAAAGTGCTCTCTCGAAATTTCAGTAGTAAATCCATCCGTGATGCATAACGCCTCTCTTGGAATGTCTGTCAATGGAGTTTGTTGCGCATCTCCGTAACGCTCTCGCACCGGCTAAACGATCCCGTAACGAAACGCGCCGCTCTTCCTTGGATCTTCTCTGTCTCTTCCATCAGTCCTAACTGGCAGGGATCCCAGATAGATGAGCAAGATTGAAGAATCGGTCGAACAAGTGTCTTATAAGCCACTTTCTATGCGGATGAGCTACATTTCCTTAACATTCTTCCTATGAATCTAAATCTCTGATCTGCTTATCACGCTGTTTGCTTGGTGTTGTCATTCCCCCTTAAGGTCGCTCTGGACAGTTATTCCTAAATTGCTGGTCTGACTCGTCAGTGTATGGTGGGTGGTTTAAAATTGGATGCCTAATTGAATATAATAAAGTGGCCCTGTTTATTAATTAAATCTTTACCCACTACAATGATAAAGGAGTTCGTTTATCTGCGAAATTAAATCAAAATTTCATTTAACTGAGTTTATTACGCACAAACGAAAAAGAAATCGTTTAACAATATTTGACAATAATAAACTGATGCCGCTTCAAACCTGGGCAAAAGATTTTGAATGTGACCCAAGCAAACGTGTATCAGGATAAACATTTATACATGTGGAAGCCGTGCCGTGATTGCCGGACAGGAAACACTACCGAAGGGCCTGTGCATACATTTCTGACGGGAGCTGACAGCATGTTGCAAAAAAGTCTTAAAAATGAAGATTGCTGAACATTATTAAAAATGACTCAACTTTCCCTATTCTTCACCTCGTTGTTGCGACTGGATCTCACCATACACATAAACTGCAACCGGCTGCAGAACCTATCACTGGCTCTGTACCAGCAACTTGCGTCTGCGTGTAACAAGGGGAAGGCCTCAGACAGGGCCAACCGATTCGGCTCAAATTTGGCAAGTCGCTTGTGTACGACCTAAAAGGAAGGACTCTTAAGATATTTTGGCTCAACACCCCTAAAGGTTATGACGAACAATCGACTCAAAATCGGCAGGATCGATAGATAATTGTAAGTAGAGCATTTTTCATCGCCAGGTATGGGGTCCACAAATGCATACTTTCCCAGAAATCGAGGAAAGAAACTTTTACAACGTGTACCCAAGTGATAAACACTTGCCGAGAGCGCAGATGGTCGCCGGTAGATCAGCGTGTTCGGTCGGAGCTGGCTGGCCTCTGTAATAAAAAAACTGAGTGAAGGGACAAACACTGAACTTCAACGGATGACATATGACGTCTGCTACGACCAAATACAACAAACAATCACGAACAAAATGCAAAAAAAAGAAAATAAATCAATCAACAAAATAAATAGCGCAACGGCCAAGGTTGGGAAGCGGAGAACCAGGGTTCGAATCTCGAGGAAACCTTTGTAGTTTTTCATATTTCAATTAACAGTGTTAAGGAAATAAGTAAATCAATAAGGAATGATAAAACGGTAGGCAAATAAATTTCTCATCCTCTTGGGATAGTAAACATCTAAATTTTTACTCCAGGTCACTTTACGATGACTCTTCCAGTCACTGTTACGTGTCTTCAATTTTCTTCGGACAACTAGATGGATGGTATTTGCCATATAAACATTCGAAACAAATATACTCGAGGCACCATGAATATCTTATGAATTCAGTCTTTCGACAGCTACACTACATCTACATCTACATCTACATGACTACTCTGCAATTCAAATTTAACTGCTTGGCAGAGGGTTCATCGAACCACAATCATACTATCTCTCTACCATTCCACTCCCGAACAGCGCGCGGGAAAAACGAACACCTAAACCTTTCTGTTCGAGCTCTGATTTATCTTATTTTATTTTGATGATCATTCCTACCTATGTAGGTTGGGCTCAACAAAATATTTTCGCATTCGGAAGAGAAAGTTGGTGACTGAAATTTTGTAAATAGATCTCGCCGCGACGAAAAACGTCTTTGCTATAATGACTTCCATCCCAATTCGCGTATCATATCTGCTACACTCTCTCCCCTACTACGTGATAATACAAAACGAGCTGCCCTTTTTTGCACCCTTTCTACGTCCTCCGTCAACCCCACCTGGTAAGAATCCCACACCGCGCAGCAATGTTTCTTACAGAGGACGAACGAGTGTAGTGTAAGCTGTCTCTTTAGTGGACTTGTTGCATCTTCTAAGTGTCCTGCCAATGAAACGCAACCTTTGGCTCGCCTTCCCCACAATATTATCTATGTGGTCTTTCCAACTGCAGTTGTTCGTGATTTGAACACCCAGGTACTTAGTTGAATTGACAGCCTTGAGAATTGTACTATTTATCGAGTAATCGAATTCCAACGGATTTCTTTTGGAACTCATGTGGATCACCTCACACTTTTCGTTATTTAGCGTCAACGGCCACCTGCCACACCATACAGCAATCTTTTCTAAATCGCTTTGCAACTGATACTGGTCTTCGGATGACCTTACTAGACGGTAAATTACAGCATCATTTGCGAACAACCTAAGAGAACTGCTCAGATTGTATCCCAGGTCATTTATATAGATCAGGAACAGCAGAGGTCCCAGGACACTTCCCTGGAGAACACCTGATATCACTTCAGTTTTACTCGATGATTTGCCGTCTATTACTAGGAACTGCGACCTTCCTGACAGGAAATCGCGAATCCAGTCGCACAACTGAGACGATACCCCATAGGCCCGCAGCTTGATTAGAAGTCGCTTGTGTGGAACGGTGTCAAAAGCTTTCCGGAAATCTAGAAATACGGAATCAACTTGAGATCCCCTGTCGATAGCGGCCATTACTTCGTGCGAATAAAGAGCTAGCTGCGTTGCACAAGAACGATGTTTTCTGTGACCATGCTCATTACGAATCAATAGATCGTTCCCTTCGAGGTGATTCATAATGTTTGAATACAGTATATGCTCCAAAACCCTACTGCAAACCGACGTCAATGATATAGGTCTGTAGTTCGATGGATTACTCCTACTACCCTTCTTAAACACTGGTGCGACCTGCGCAATTTTCCAGTCTGTAGATACAGATCCATCGGTGAGCGAGCGGTTGTATATGAGTGCTAAGTAGGGAGCTATTGTATCAGCGTAATCTGAAAGGAACCTAATCGGTATACAATCTGGACCTGAAGACTTGCCCGTATCAAGCGATCTGAGTTGCTTCGCAAGCCCTAAGGTATCTACTTCTAAGAAACTCATGCTAGCAGCTGTTCGTGTTTCAAATTCTGGAATATTCCATTCATCTTCCCTGGTGAAGGAATTTCGGAAAACTGCGTTCAATAACTCCGCTTTAGCGGCACAGTCGTCGGTAACAGTACCATCGGCACTGCGCAGCGAAGGTATTGACTGCGTCTTGTCGCTTGTGTACTTTACATACGACTAGAATTTCTTCCGAAGAGTCGGCGGAAAACAAACTTGGTTTACATTTCAAAATATGTCTTTTTTGGGAATTAATTTTGATGCGTACCACGGATACAATATCACTGCCTGAAAAATCGGTGCTGAAAGTTGGTTATGAATTATGTGGTTATGAATTATGCTTTGAATAGTTATTGCATCAGCGCGGTTGTGCTGTTCCCGCTGGGTTTCCAGAAGCACACTGCAATTCTGTAGCCTCGAAACAAAGTTTATAACCTGGCGATAGAAATAAGCATCACACGGCTGGCACACAGGTGTGGAGTGTGGCGGTATTACTTTTACCGTGCACGTCTGTTGACCCTCGTCATCTATAAACATGGTGTCATACATTAGAGTATTCGTTTGTCCACACCAGGAATCCAATATCAGACAAAACGTGATATCAGCAACGTATGGTTTTAAAACATTCTTAAGACATATTCTGTAAAGCACATTTGTCAATTCCCCGGATCTGGAGCAAGTAATGTAAACATTTTTCAACAAGTCGTTCAAGCGATTGACCTCTTCTATAACCCGAGAACCAAATGTAACATTCGTTTCCTGTAAACACAGGAAAATCTTAGGCAACACTTTTCCAGAGGCTGTGATGCCATATTGCGTCGTGTATTAATATTTTTTTTTTTTGCTACCAACTGCGATAATGGTTCGTTTTTCTCCCTTATGCGATAATGTGCGTCGAATGTTCACCTGATACTCTCATCCATATTTGATCGGTGTTGATGACGTAATCACGACTAAAACCGGTCATAACTGGGCAGTTTGCGTGCTGAAAAGAGTCTCCACTTTCTGTATATCTTCTATATTTTCTACCTCCTTGTGGGAGAAGTATTTGGTGACGTGCCATTGACGAATTTGATATTCCAGTTTGAAATTCCTTGCCGAAGATAACGATGCAGCAAATGTAATATCCTTGTTGGTCGTATACTGAAGCGATGCACCTGCAGCCCACTCCTGGAATATTGTCGTTGTTACATTCTCGTTACGACGACGAGATTCGACAAATCGGTCGTATGTCGACTTATTTATCGCCTGATATTTGTCGTATCTTGTCCCTCCTTTAACGATAACATTTTGCCACAATTTTAGGTCCTCCTTCCTTTTCAGTGCTATTCTTGCTCCATTCTTTTGCAGTGTTTGTAGATTCCAATTAGGATGATTCCTGGCTAGGCTACCGCCTTTACTTTTACTTCAAGGAGTATAGTGTCGTAGTTCAATCGTTAAGTATCCGGTTCGTAGTACTCATGGCCTGCGACGTGGACATTTTCCAAAGTGTTATGACCATTTTGCGATTCACTGGTCGTGATATCTTCCACTGAATCATCTTCTGCTTCGCCTTCAAGTTACAGTTCTTCAATATCAACAAAAGTGATTTCGTTCGTCAGCTCCAAAAGTCGCTCGACGATAGCTGCTCCTATCAATCTGGAACGCCGAGAAACAGAACTGGCTGCTTCCGGTAGTGCATTGATAATACGTCTGTCTTGTAACACTTTTACAAACAAAAACACAGCGTCGGTAATTTTCCGCTTGCTGTCGTCTGTGACAGGCTCCACCGGCCGAAGGGTGTACATCCTCCATTATTCAGATTATGCAGCTGAAGGATATGACACAACAAACAATAACTAGTTACTACGGCATAAACAGAAAAGCTAATTACTACAAACTACATACACTACAAGTCATATGTTACTTACAGAAGATAACTGTTTTCTTTCACAAAACATATTTTATTCGGTGGATTAACGATGAAAAACCATTACATGTAGCCTCGAGGTTCGCGGCAGCCTAATGGCGGAAAACAACTCTTTCCGACTGACGTCTGTAATCCAGCCGCGGTGGCCTTGCCATTCTAGGCACTTCAGTCCGGCACCGCGTGACTGCTACGGTTGCAGGTTCGAATCCTGCCTCGGGCATGGATGTGTGTGATGTCCTTAGGTTAGTTAGGTTTAAGTAGTTCTAAGTTCTAGGGGACTCATGACCTCAGATGTTGAGTCCCATACTGCTCAGAGCCATTTGAATAATTTTTTTGATGTCTATAAAGTTCGTGCTGGACACCCTCAACCCTCACTCTTTGAGGTTCACCACTATAATATGACGAACAGGCAACCGGGACAACATAACTCTCCTCGCGTGCATTCTGTCGCGTGCCTCGCTGTAAACAAGCGTCGCGCTGTTGGCTATCTGTGGTCCCTCGTGAGGAATTCTCAACACACTTACTCACAATTGTTTTCATCTGACAATGCTTAAAAGTTTAATTCTTTACTACTTCAAGTCGTCTGGGAAATTAGATTGCCTACCTTATTTCTGTTATTATTCCGTGTTGAGTTTCGTACCTTATTAACCCCCCTATCCCTACGAATTCTAATACGAAAAACTAAAATTTAAAAGAAAATGAAAACCGTACATTTCTTCGTTATTGTTCGTTGTATTTGGTCGTAGCGGATGTCATATCACATCCGTTGAAATTCGTTGTTGGATCTTTCACTCTGTTTTTTAATTAAAGAGACTAGTCTGCTCTCTGACCGAACACGCTGAGCTACCGTGCCAGCTCGATAAGCGTTTACCATTTGAGTACGTAAGCGGCAGTTGTAAAAGTTTCTCTCCTCGATTTCTGGAAATGTTTGTTTGCGGACCCCATATTTGATGAAAAATGTTCTGTTTACTATTATCTATCGATCACGCCAATTTTAAGTCGATTACTCATCATAAACTTTAGGGATATTTTTCACAAAAACGAGGAGATGTTGAGCCAAAATACCGTAGAATCCTTCGTTTTAGGTTGTATACAAGCAACCTGCCAAATTTGAGCCGAATCGGTTGGCCGTGTCTGAGGCCTTCCCCTTGTAAATTCAACTCAGCTATATCAAAGCCTCTTGTCTTCGAAGTAAATTCTACTTGTCAAGTCTATTGAAGTCAGAATATTGACCAGGAAGCCGATTGCCTATTAAACTGAGGTAACGAAAGTCATGGGATAGCACCTGATATCGTGTCCAACCTCCTTTTCCCCGCCGTAGTACAACTTCTCGGCGCGGCATGGACTCGACAGGTCTTTAGAATTCCCCTGCAGGAATGTTAGATGCTGCCGCTATGGCCGTCCATAATTTCTAAGGTATTGCTGTTGCAGGACATCGTGCACGAACTGACTTCTCTATTGTGTCCCATAAATGTTCAATGGGATTCATGTCGGTCGATCTGGGTAGAAAAATCATTCTCTCGAATTGTGCAATATGTTCTTCAAACCGATACCGGGCAGTTGCGGCCCGGTGACAAGGCGCTCTGTCACCCACAAAAATTCCATAATTATTTGGGAACATTAAGTCCATGAATGGCTGCAAATGGTCTCTGAGTAGACGAACACAACCAGAGGACCCAGTTCATTCCATGTAAACATAGCCCACATAATTATGGACCCACCACCACCTTGTTAACAACTTGGGGCCATGGTTTCATGGGGTCTGGGCCACACTCGAATCCTACCTCCAGCTTTAACCAACTGAAATCGGTACTCACCTGACCAGGTCGTGGTTTTACAGTCGTTTAGCGCCCAGTCGATATTCTCACTAGCCCAGGAGAGACATTGCAGGCGATGTCGCGCAGTTAGCAAAGGCTGTCGCCTCTGTTTTCTGCTGCCACGGCCCATTAACGCCAAATTTTGACGCACTGTCGTAACGGATGCGTTCGTTGTACGTCCCATATTCACTTCTGCGGTTACTTCAACCAGTGTTGCTTGTCTGTTAGCACTAACAACTCCACGCATACGCCTCCGTTCTCGGTCGTTAAATGAAGCCGGTATGCCGCTGCGTTGTCGTTTTGAGAGGTAATCCCTCAGCACACTCTTGGCACTGTGAACCTCGCAAAATTGAATTACCTAAATATTTCCGAAATGAAATATTCGAAGCGTCTAACTCCAGCTATTATTCCTCTTTCAAAGTATGCTGATTCCCGTGGTGGCCGGCCGTTGTGGCCCAGCGGTTCTAGGCGCTTCAGTCTGGAACCGCGCGACCGCTACGATCGCAGGTTCGAATCCTGCCTCGGGCATGGATGTGTGTGATGTCCTTAGGTTAGTTAGGTTTAAGCAGTTCTGAGTTCTAGGGGACTGATGACCTCAGATGTTAAGTCCCATACTGCTCAGAGCCATTTTTATTTGATTTCCGTGGTGCGGCCATAAACACACCGGACGCTTTCCATATGGAACACCTCAGTACAAATGACAGCTCCGCGAATGCAATACCCTTTTATATTTTATGTAAACGATACCAGCGCTATCTGTAAATGTGCATATTGCTGTCCCATGATTGACTACCTCAGTTTATGAAGCTGGAATAACAAGCCTGTTTGCAAAGTGTGACAGACGTAACGGTTCGCAGTGCGTGTCTGTCAAGGAAGATTCGTTTCTCCGTGTCCTTTTGGTATCACGCAACTTAAATTGGCTGAATAAAAATTACTACGAGCGCTGACAATAAGGAACCGTTTTAAAGGAGCTGGTCACCCTCCATTACTCTCAATTCCGATGGTTAACCATTTACTAAATCCTATATACGTGACACTCCAAACCTGTGTCCTATTCACTTCCTCTCTGTCTATATTCGAATTCTGGTTTATCGGATTGGACCTCTGTAGCCACTGCTGTATTTCATCCTTCCACTTCTAAGTTATGTAGGTTAAGCAACGGCAGCTGTTTTTATATTTGGAAAAACATTCTGGCTTGCGGGGTCTGATCACGGTGTCTCACAGTCTTCGGAGGAACCGTGAAATTTTCTAATCCCATTAGGCTTTCTAAGATGTTATCTTCAAAATTCGTGCATTTTGAAGAATTCTGACTGCATACAGGTCTCTCCACAATAGGAGTTCTTCTCTGACTCTGCCAATATTTATCTATCTGTAGATGCTATATTAGTTAAGTACTGGAAATCACTGGTACTGATTCATATTTCGTGTAGCTGTAGAGAGTAAATTTATTCCAATTTGATTCGACGTTTCAAGTCAGGCTCTACATCAATGAAGGGACAGTTTGGGAAAAACAATTGCATAACATCGCCCTTTCCTCCTCTTTTTCAGTTTATGCAGATGCAGCTGTGCTGAGAACTTGTGCATCAAGGAAATTTGTCCTAATTTGTTATTAGGATTATGTGCGCATTCGTGGTACTGTTGATTTGGAGAAGGGTAGGATTTTGCCAAGGATACACACCAACATTTATTACTTTCCTTATCATTCTTTACAGACGAATGGAAAAACTGGTAGAAGCGGACCTCGGGGAAGATCAGTTTGGATTCCGTAGAAATGTTGGAACACGTGAGGCAATACTAACCTTACAACTTATCTTAGAAGAAAGATTAAGAAAAGGCAAACCTACGTTTCTAGCATTTGTAGACTTAGAGAAAGCTTTTGACAATGTTAACTGGAATACTCTCTTTCAAATTCTGAAGGTGGCAGGGGTAAAATACAAATAGCGAAAGGCTATTTACAATTTCTACAGAAACCAGATGGCAGTTATAAGAGTCGAAGGACATGAAAGGGAAGCAGTGGGTGGGAAAGGAGTGAGACAGGGTTGTAGCCTCTCCCCGATGTTATTCAATCTGTATATTGCGCAAGTAGTAAAGGAAACAAAAGAAAAATTCGGAGTAGGTATTAAAATTCATGGAGAAGAAATAAAAACTTAGAGGTTCGCCGATGACATTGTCATTCTGTCAGAGACAGCAAAGGACTTGGAAGAGCAGTTGAACGGAATTGACAGTGTTTTGAAAGGAGGATATAAGATGAAAATCAACAAAAGCAAAACGAGGATAATGGAATGTAGTCGAATTAAGTCGGGTGATGCTGAGGGAATTAGATTAGGAAATGAGACACTTAAAGTAGTAAAGGAGTTTTGCTATTTAGGGAGTAAAATAACTGATGATGGTCGTAGTAGAAAGGATATAAAATGTAGACTGGCAATGGCAAGGAAATCGTTTCTGAAGAAGAGAAATTTGTTAACATCGAGTATAGATTTAAGTGTCAGGAAGTCGTTTCTGAAAGTATTTGTATGGAGTGTAGCCATGTATGGAAGTGAAACATGGACGATAACCAGTTTGGACAAGAAGAGAATAGAAGCTTTCGAAATGTGGTGCTACAGAAGAATGCTGAAGATAAGGTGGGTAGATGACGTAACTAATGAGGAGGTATTGAATAGGATTGGGGAGAAGAGAAGTTTGTGGCACAACTTGACTAGAAGAAGGGATCGGTTGGTAGGACATGTTTTGAGGCATCAAGGGATCACAAATTCAGCATTGGAGGGCAGCGTGGAGGGTAAAAATCGTATAGGGAGACCAAGAGATGAGTACACTAAGCAGATTCAGAAGGATGTAGGTTGCAGTAGGTACTGGGAGATGAAGCTTGCACAGGATAGAGTAGCATGGAGAGCTGCATCAAACCAGTCTCAGGACTGAAGACCACCACAACAACATCATTCCAATAAGCCATCACACATTCATTCTCTTTCTGCTGGTGTAAAATGCTTACTTCATTTATTACACATATTTGATTCGACTAGTGTACCACACCACAACTCAATCTTTCTTCTTTTAAAACTGACGTTACAATTTCTACTCTTGGCTTGACTCATTCACACTCACTTACTTTATCCAAACAATGGATTATCATCTTCCTTAGTCATTCACTCACCGACGCTTCGGCTCACCCATATTTTTACAGATATCATAACAGGGGTCGTGTATTTTATAATAAAGATATACAGGTCAGTCTGCGTTGTTCAAACAAATGTAATACACACAAAAATACATTAAACAGTCTGCGAAAGAAAAACACAAAATACTGTCGTCGGTTTCAGACACAATACTAGTTTGTCACACGAAATAAGCATAGTCGCTAGTTTGATACGAGTGTTACAGGATTAATTTCTACGTTGAAGGTTCATCGTAATAAGTAGAACTTGCGGTGGCACATGAACAGTAGCTTGACACGAAGGTGATCTGTTTGAAATACAAGACTCTCCTCTACACAAAATTTGTCCTCGTTGTCTCTATTGCACATTCGTACGAAATCATAGGTGCAAATGTTCACAGTACTGGCGACCATAATCTGTATTAAAATAAGTTCAAATCCCCGATGTGCTGTGGACGTTTACTTTGGGTACAGGTGTAGGAACAAAATCGTAATGACGTCTCTTCGTTCCTGGATAGTGTCACAAGATACATCAAAATTGAGTGTTTAGTGTCCTTATATGGTCGTGATAAGTGTTGTCTTGCGAATCGGTCAGTGACCTCTACCCAAGCCACAAAATGTTTCACTCCATCCGCAAGGTTCTGCAATAGAGTTAAAAGCATGTGTCCATCGCGTACAACATCTTGCGAATCGTGAATATCTACGTCTACATGGATACTCTGCAAATCACACTAAAGAACCTGCCAAAGGGTCCATCGAACAACCTTCGCAATAACTCTCTGTTACTCCACTCTCAAACAACTCGCGGAAAAATGAACACATATATCTTCCTGTGCGAGCTCTGATTTCCATTCTTTCATTTTGATTATCATTTCTCCCTATGAAGGTCGGCGTCAACAAAATATTTTCGCATTTGGAGGAGAAAGTTGTGATTGAAATTTCGCGAAAAGATCCCGCCGCAAAGGGAGACGCTGTTGTTTTAATTATGGCCACCCTAAATCCTGTATCATGTCCATGACACAATAAAACGCTGTCTTTGGTTCTCGTTCCCAACAACATTTTCTGTGTATTCTTTCCAATTTAAGTTGTTTGTAATCGTAGTCCCTAGGTATTTAGCTGAATTTACGGCGATTAGATTTGACTGATATGTCGTGTAACCGAAGCTTAACGAATTACATTTAGTACTCTTGTGGATGACCTCACATCTTTCAGATATTTAGGGCCAACTGCCATTTTCGCACCGTACAGATATCTTTTCTAAACCATTTTGAAATCTGTTTGGAGCTTATGATGATTTTAGTAGACAACAGACCACAGCACCATCCGCAAACAACTCCAGACAGCAGCTCAGGTCGTCTCCTAAATAGTTTATATGGATAATGAACTGCAGACGGCCTATAACACTACCTTTGGGTACGCCAGAAATCACTTCTGTTATACTCGCTGACTCTCCTTCAATTACTACGAACTGTGACGTCTCTGACAGGAAATCACGAATCAAGTCACACGACTGAGACGATATTGCTTAAGCACGGAATGTGATTACTAACCGCTCGTGAGGTACACTGTATAAAGTTTGAAATCCTCTGTCGATGGGACTCAGTACTTCGTGTGAGTAAAGAGCTAGTTGAGTTTCACAAGAACGAATGATGTCTTCTGAATTCGTGTTGACTGAGTGTGAATAAACCATTCTGTTCGAGGTAACTGATACTGTTGATATGTAATATATGTTCCAAAATCCTGCTGCATATCGACGTTAATGATATGGGAATGTAATTTAGTCTGTTATTCCTATGACCTTTCTTGAATATTGGTGTGATCTGTGCAACTTTCCAGTCTTTGGATACGAATCTTTCGTCAAGCGGTTGCGACTGACCCATTGTTCGTGACGCATAAAAACAAAGCACATTTATCACATAGGCAACAAGTGTTGGCTTTTTGGTAGTACCTACGTGCAGTCCCTATACGGCATCATAATTCTGAGGACGTAAACAGGGCTTCTGGAGCACTCGTGTCTTATACACTCCTGGAAATGGAAAAAAGAACACATTGACACCGGTGTGTCAGACCCACCATACTTGCTCCGGACACTGCGAGAGGGCTGTACAAGCAATGATCACACGCACGGCACAGCGGACACACCAGGAACCGCGGTGTTGGCCGTCGAATGGCGCTAGCTGCGCAGCATTTGTGCACCGCCGCCGTCAGTGTCAGCCAGTTTGCCGTGGCATACGGAGCTCCATCGCAGTCTTTAACACTGGTAGCATGCCGCGACAGCGTGGACGTGAACCGTATGTGCAGTTGACGGACTTTGAGCGAGGGCGTATAGTGGGCATGCGGGAGGCCGGGTGGACGTACCGCCGAATTGCTCAACACGTGGGGCGTGAGGTCTCCACAGTACATCGATGTTGTCGCCAGTGGTCGGCGGAAGGTGCACGTTCCCGTCGACCTGGGACCGGACCGCAGCGACGCACGGATGCACGCCAAGACCGTAGGATCCTACGCAGTGCCGTAGGGGACCGCACCGCCACTTCCCAGCAAATTAGGGACACTGTTGCCCCTGGGGTATCGGCGAGGACCATTCGCAACCGTCTCCATGAAGCTGGGCTACGGTCCCGCACACCGTTAGGCCGTCTTCCGCTCACGCCCCAACATCGTGCAGCCCGCCTCCAGTGGTGTCGCGACAAGCGTGAATGGAGGGACGAACGGAGACGTGTCGTCTTCAGCGATGAGAGTCGCTTCTGCCTTGGTGCCAATGATGGTCGTATGCGTGTTTGGCGCCGTGCAGGTGAGCGACACAATCAGGACTGCATACGACCGAGGCACACAGATCCAACACCCGGCATCATGGTGTGGGGAGCGATCTCCTACACTGGCCGTACACCACTGGTGATCGTCGAGGGGACACTGAATAGTGCACGGTACATCCAAACCGTCATCGAACCCATCCTAGACCGGCAAGGGAACTTGCTGTTCCAACAGGACAATGCACGTCCGCATGTATCCCGTGCCACCCAACGTGCTCTAGAAGGTGTAAGTCAACTACCCTGGCCAGCAAGATCTCCGGATCTGTCCCCCATTGAGCATGTTTGGGACTGGATGAAGCGTCGTCTCACGCGGTCTGCACGTCCAGCACGAACGCTGGTCCAACTGAGGCGCCAGGTGGAAATGGCATGGCAAGCCGTTCCACAGGACTACATCCAGCATCTCTACGATCGTCTCCATGGGAGAATAGCAGCCTGCATTGCTGCGAAAGGTGGATATACACTGTACTAGTGCTGACATTGTGCATGCTCTGTTGCCTGTGTCTATGTGCCTGTGGTTCTGTCAGTGTGATCATGTGATGTATCTGACCCCAGGAATGTGTCAATAAAGTTTCCCCTTCCTGGGACAATGAATTCACGGTGTTCTTATTTCAATTTCCAGGAGTGTAGTAGTCAAGTCTCAGAATGTCTAGTTGTGCGTTCGCTCACTTGGCGAGCCCATTCAGCGGCAAGCAGGAGCGTGGCGAGCGATATATCTTCGCAGAAGTTTGGTTTGGCGGGCAGTGACCGTGCCAAGGCGTATGCCTCAGCTTGTCAGCCTGCTGTATTGGCTACTCGTGCAACTGGAATTACTTCTGACCTACTGCTGGGGCGCGACCCCTCGGCTCTCGTCCCTTCCTTCATCAGCACCTCCCTTGTGCTCTCTTCCAGTGTGTGATTAGTGAGACCTCAAACAGTTTACCACACATTCATTAATGTTACAATGCTAATAAAATACGAACATACTCAACTCATATTATTCTTCCTTCAGTAATAGAACGTTTTACAATTCCTTTCCCATTTAACAGCATTACAAATGAACACATCCTACAGTGATAAAACGTTATAATTTCCTGTCTAATTTAACAACATTACAAATGAACCTTTTCAATTGTTTCATCATTCGTGACAGTTAATTTCTAAATCAATTTCTGTTCTCTCAAAGATTTATCTTTACACATCCAATTTACATTATGTCAGTTAAGTCGTAATTACCATCCTCTTATTTAAAATTTTCAGACCCACACGTTTCTTTAAATTATGACAGTTATCTAAATTAATATTTCGGTTAGGAGTTCAGGTAAGGTTTATGTTAGTAGTTAACTTTTTTCATGGAGTTACTTATTACAGCATTTACATCTACTACTAGTTAATCCAGAGAGGTCTACTGATATAGACTGACAGTTACTTGTGTCCTTTAATTCTGCTTTTTAATTAATAATTTATCTGTCACCCAAATATGCTGTGGCCACCCTACATTTTCTACGATCTCACTGTGTTAGCTATATTCCGTTCTCTTCATTCACTACTTCTCATTCCCTAATCTGAGTCCTCCATATATCCATCAGATCCATCTTATAGATTCGTTTGATCTCTTATACCGTGAATTCACCAAATTGTGTCGATCACTAAACTGGAACAAACACACAAGCATAATACGGTTCTCGACAGGAAAATAAATTACAGAATGACGTTATTAAGCCATACACACTATTTGCTCCTCCCTTTACTTTCTCTCATCCTTAACGGTTACCCTATTTCACATCTGCAATGCTTCGCGGTCTGTCACACTGCCGCAAGGCGTAGCCGTGCTGTCTAGGGCGTCTTGTCACGGTTCGCGCGGCTC